>NW_004955454.1:9365671-9399505 GCF_000276665.1 Chinchilla lanigera | reverse complement strand
CCACCTTGTAGTAAAGTTTAGAACTACTTGGATATTTTGTTTTATTTTATTAAAAGAACTAAACTTAGCAAGTTTTTTATTATTAAAATATTTTTATAAAAATATTTTTAAAAATAAATTTAAAAAGAAAAATGTATTGGTAAAAATATTTCATTAAACATATTCTGAATGCATATATATATATATACTCAAACAATTGTTTGACAATCCTTTCCTTGTGTTAGCATGGGTGTTGGTCAAAATTTGAGACAAATTTCAAGATCCAGACCATTATGGAACAACAGAAAAAAGTTAATATAGATTATCTACATATGTGTGAAGGGAGTTAAAGAGAGGGACAAAAACCCAGCTATACTTGTGAATTTGACTAGAAGTTAGAAGATTGTCACCACAGGGGACTCTGCACATCATAAGCATGAACAAAATCAAGCTTCAGAGCATTCATGTGTCTAGTGTGATGATTCACAATTTGAGTCTTCTGATTTTTTCTAATTTTTCCTCTGTATTAATTAATATCTTATTCCAAAGAGCCTTTAATGTATGTCAGAGTGCATAAAATCTACTGGCCCTTAAATTCAGCTAGTTCATTATACAGAGAACCTGAATCCACTCAATAGCATTCTTGTTGCACTTACTCCAGTATCCAGTCACTTCCTGTCGCACTTACTTCTGTATCCAGTCACTTCCTGTTGCACTTACTCCTATACCCAGTCACTTCCTGCTGCACTTAGTCCTGTATCCAGTCACTTCCTGTTCCACATTCTCAGGGCCATCACAGGGCTAAGACATGGCTGCCAATGCAAAGACAGTGCTGAGATAGAACTGAAGAACAATTTGTAATAGCACTTGTTTTAGAGCCTGTCCAGCCCAAGGGAATTGTTGACCGTTCCTTTTAGGAACTTGGGGAAAGACTCCTCAGTGCTGGAATGGGCATCATCAACAGGCAACTTACACTTCAATAAGAGTTACTGAAAACATTGGGATTTTTATTAGCTTATTTATTTAGACTGTTCGAAAAATGCTGTGTTGCGTAATTAATTCTCATGAAAATAATTAGCTGTCTTGCATTTTCAGCATTCAGAAATGAACATTTTAACAGTCAAGAACTACAGAAGATATAAAATTTTATTTATGACTGTGATTGTAGCAAGGGAGCCTCATTTTTTCAACATGGGCTCAAGAGAACCTGAGCACTTCAGGATGGCAAGTGTAGAACACTAAGTTCTCCATTCCCTAGATAATTGGAGTCTTTCACATGATAAGATAATTTTATGACAGTTTTTTACCATTAGAAACATGTTATAAATTGCACGAGTGTGTTCATCCTTAAGTGGCCTATCTTAAAAATATAGCCATTTAACAATGCAATGTTAAATAGAGATGCATTAGTTCAAAATCAATCTAGGAATGTGATGGCCAGACTTGACTACTGTCAACTTGATTAGCTTGAGAGGTGCGCAGAGGATTGGAGCACATCTGTAGGTGTGTCTGGATGGCACAGGGGGTATCTCTGTCTGGGCCCCGGCCCCTTACTTTCTGGCCCTGTTCCCTTGCTCTGAATCCAGCCACTATCGATTAGTTATTCTCCTTGCAAATTCCTTCCACTTTGATGTTCTGTGGACTGAATCTGCTTAAAATACGAGCCAAATATACTCCTCTCCTTTAAACTGTGACTGTCAGGAAATTAAATATCATTTTATTGAACATCTTTTGAGCTACTGATTCAGAAAGACAAGAGTATAAACAGAAGCATACTTAAAACATGGACAGGTTACTTTGAAAAAAACTTCAAAGTTGAATAAAATTATTAGAAAATTTTGAAATGAGTGTAGTAAGCCTGAAACCACACAGGTTGAGAAAAATAGAGAAGGAAAACATAAGGAAACTAACAATGATCAAGATCAATAGAGTAGCTGGGCGTGGTGGTGCACGCCTGCATTCCCAGCACTTGGGAGGCTGAGGCAGGAGGATCCTTACCAGTTTGAGACCAGCCTGGGCTGCAAAATGAGCTCAAGGCCAGCATGAACTGCATAGCGAGACCCTGTCTCAAAAAGACAAAACAAAAAGAATCAATAAAATGTAGATGAAGGGAGAGAAAAGTGAGTAAAAGAACAAAAACATGGAAAAATCTAATAAATTCTCTGAAAAAACATTAATATAGATAAACATATTACAAGGCTAATTAATTAAGCAAAGATGAAAATAAACCAAGCAGGAGGATTTTCAAAAGAAGAAAATTACATACTAAAAACTGAAAATTAATGAGATAAGTTCCAAGAGAGTTTTAGCACAGCAAAATTAGCACAGGAAGAAAATTGTTTGTAATTAATAATTAAACTATTAAAAATGAAATAATAATAACAAGTTTTCTCCACAAATTTTGATTATTCCAAAACATTTTAGCCCTCTTGGCCTGAAAAACTGAAAGAAAAAGATAAGTTCAGATTCTTTTAAAAGGCTGCTACATTTTTAATTTGAAAGTTTTATGAACAAATATGGATCATATAAGAAAATAAAAGTACAGGCCAATTTGTACATTAAAAGTCAATTTGTACAATAAAAGTACAGGTCATTTGTAAAGTATCTAAATATTAACTTAAAAAGTCTAAAAATACATTTAAACTGTAACTCATTATGATCAATTTGACCTCCTTCCTGTAGAAACATTGATTAATTAATTAATTTTTATTAGCTCATGTTTGCCATACATAACAATGATCACATTTACTGCGGGAAATTTGCACCTGTACGTAATATATCTTAATTCTTTTTTTCTTCATTTGCCTTCCTTCCCTTGAGTGCTTTTTCCCCTCCCCATTTACAAAAAGTTCTGGTCCCTTTTTCTTCCCTTAAATTTTCTTTTAATCAGTACTTCTGTTTTTTGTTTTGTTTTTTTTTTTTTTTTTTTTTTTTTTTTTTGCGGTACCGGGAACCGAACTCACGACCTTGCGCTTGCCAGGCAGGCGCTGTGCCGCTGAGCTAAATCCCCAGCCCCTTAAATTTTCTTTTTAAAAATTTCTTTTGCTTCCACTCCTTCCCTTGTTTCTCTTCTGATATGAGAAACTTCTTCCTAATATCTATCCTCCACTTGTTCCCTATTTACACTTTGGGTTTCTCACACCAAAGAAACAATGTGGTACTGAAACTCGTGTGTCCGATTTATGTCACTTAAGATTATGGTCTTGTGATGCCTCCACTGACCTAACGATGTCTCAAGTTTATCCTTTTTCATGGAAGAGTGGCTCTACAATGTATGTAATCCATTCATCTGTTGATGAAAATATGGGCTGTTTCCAAGATTTAGGGATTATAAATTATGCTGCTCGAAACGTGAGTGTGAACTGAGGTGTGATGATTTTGTCTATGCTAGGAAGATAGCTAGAAGAGAAATAGCTGTGAAAAAATGAATCCTTCTCCATTGTCGGTGAGAGTGTAAAATGATGAAATGCTACAATCACTGTGGAAATCAGTATGGAGATTCTTCCAAACCAAACAAACTAGAGTTTCCGTTTGACCCAGATATTCCCCTTCTAGATATGTACTGTATTTAGCATAAACTTTTTAATTGATTCTTTATGTATCTTTTCAAGGAAAAATATGTTCAACTGTGATGTGTCAAAAGACAGAATTACTAAAACTTCCATTTGAATACCTAACCAGGTTTACTCACGATTGTAAGACTGGTAATGCACCATTCTATAAAACAGAATGAGGACCCCAACTAGCACAGCATTCTAACTAGTTTTGCTCTGGAGAACGAAAAAACCTGAAGAATGAAATCTAAAATGAGGAATAAAAACCAGATTGGTCATTTCATAGTTTCTTTGCTTATTGACTTAAAATGGAGGAGACTTCCTTATTATACCAACTCAGGTAAACTGAGCCTGACTCTTGTTGTTTGATATGAATCTCCTGTTTTATGTTTGCTAGACGGGCCCCTTCTGAAGTCTAGCTCAATTATATGGCACCTAGAATGAGTTACTCCACTCAGTTTTGTTTGGGGGCCAAAAGCAGGAGCCTAATACAAAGCAAGTATCTCCTACAAGTTGTATTTTTGAAGTGATTACTGCTGAATCAGTTGAAGACAGAAAAGTAATCAGACAGAGGAAAGACCTTTAGCTTTTGCCTACTGAGCTGCCCAGGGCTATTTTAACAGGACAGATGGGAACTCAAACCCTGGCATAGGAAGACTGCAGGAGGACAAGTGAGCCCACAGAATACAAGCACCTTGTGGGAGGATCTCTGCTTTGTTCTGTTGTATTTTATCTCATATCCCTAGGTACAGAACAGTGTCCGTGGCAGGACATTACATGAATAAATAGAAATAGCGGTTTCTCCTTCGAAATGCCTGGCCAGAAAGGAAAGGGAATAAAGTGGAGAATCGGCAATACACTGTGGTTAGAAGGAAATGATAATTCAAAGAAGAATTTTGTGGATTATTGTGTTTTATTTTATTTTGTATTAAGGTAAATCTTAAGAGAGAGGAAAGCAAGAGGGAAAGGAGCACATACAGCCTGAGGAGGAAACCCTTTTCTGTTGTAAGCCTACCTAATAAATCATCTTGCATGAATATATATAATATACATATTCTACATAGAGAAATACTAATTAAATATATCATTATATGCAGAAAATATACTATAGAAATGTATTATATAAAATATATTATGCTTAAAGTATGTGTTATACAAATATACATATATATCCTCTCTGTTATATATGCTATGTAATCTACAATATTTTTTTTCTACAAAATCTCCTATATTTGAGAACCCTCCCCAATATGCAGCTTATAAGATGAAAATGGAGAGTGGGAGTGCAACTGCTTATGGATAGATTGGTGTTGCAGAAGTGAGAGAGCTTCTGTCTGATTGTATTTGTGTGTCTATTTTATATTTTCAACAATATATTGATCATGACAATTAAACAAAAAGGTGGAGGGTGAGTGCAAGCAGGTCTGAAGAGGCATATTGGCAGTTAGATATGGAGGAGGTCTTCCTTTTATTTTTTTCTATTTTCAGAGAATACCACTTCTATTTCTGCTTACCTATTCTATTTCTATGATCCTACCTCTTCGTATTCTCTGTCTGTCTCTCTGTCTCTGTCTCTGTCTCTCTCTCTTTCTTCCTCTTCCTCCTTCCCTCTCTCTCCCCTCCACCTTACTCTCTTGATTTTTCTTTTCTGGAAATTTATGACAGTCTATTTTTTGAACTGACTAATTGATTTCTCACCCACATCTATTCTCTTGAGTTTTTCTTTGACTTTAGTACATTCTATACTTAGTATATCCACATGGACTTTGTTACATTTTCTCCTTTAACTAGGTTTTATAGTGGAGAGTTTTCTTACCCGCCTGTCCCATTCTTTCTTGCAGAATACTTGATGCCACATGCCAGTGGGCCTGGTTCCTGAGTCTCTGAGATCTGAGTCTCTGAGACTCTGGTTCCTGAGTCTCAAGGATTTCTGGGAAGTGTGGCATTTCTGAGATGTCCTAGTGTGAGGGAAGAGGGCAGGGGCAGCACGACTCGCTGAAGAGCTCGGTGCTGTGCTTTGTCTTCTTCTGGGGAGGAGTTGTCACCTTGGCTGAAGTGGTCTTTGTCCTGCAGTCGGCCCCTCAGAAGAGTTCTGTGAAAAGCACTCACACCCCTGTTCACCTCCTGTGGCGGGGACAAGCAGTTTTATCCTGCACACAGTCCTGAGCACCACACACTCACCTCATAATATCATGTTTCTCTTCTATACATTATGCACTTCAAAAGTCTCCCTACTTTTGCTCATGAGTTCTTAACCATTTAGATTATCAGTTGTTTTGTTCAGCAATGAGCAGAAGAGAAATCAGACATGATCTGCAGTCACCTCAAAGAGATCAACGGACAGGGACTCCAGGTTGTCTGACCCACCTACCTGACCCACTTATGGAGTTTTCACTTTCTTCTGTACCCAGTAGGAAGCAGATCTGGGAGAGGACCCTTTTTAATGTACAATTTCCCTGCTCAGGGTGTTTGCCCATCTGCCCATGAGATTATACTGATTGGTTCCACTTCGGGGATTTGTCAGTAAGTCTTTCTGAAGCAGCCCAGGTGTGTCTTGGTGTTTCTCCACAGCGCACGGACTGTGGCATCCACCTTTCCAGTAAATGTGGACATAGACACAGCTGCCCACACTAGACCCTGCAGAAGGTAAAGGGTGACTGACATACCTGCTCCTGCTTCATTCTCTGGCCACCAAAAGGCGGGAGCTGCCTCCCTCCCGGGCAGAATGTTTCCTGTTTCCCTGTGTGTTTCTCATTTTTCTCCCCTTTCTTCTGCTTTTTTTCTTTTTTTCAGAATTGATTATGGTCTTCATAAACTAAGAGAGAAGAGCCATGGAATCTTCTCCCAAATACACCCCAGAGATATACTGTAGCACACCCAGAAAGTGAGTGCACACAAGAATGTACAGCTAGGGTTTCTCCTACTGCAAAAGTGTTTGAAACAGCATAACTGTCCATTAGTCAAAGATTTATACAAATTTTGTTTTATCCATACACTGATACTTGGGAAAGAAGAGCACAATTCTAAACATGCTAAAAAGGGAAGATCCTCTAGGTTCACCGAACAGGTTATAAAGAAGGTAAAGAACAAGTTTTCAGCAAGTGACTATTCAACTAAAGCAGTATAAGAGAAAGTGGCCAGTGATTAGGAAATGAGAAACAGAAAGATTTATTTTTAGTGTACTGTGGCTTTTGAATACTATGTAACATACCCTACATACCACATAACACACACATATTCTTTACCTTTTAAAGTAACAAATTAAACCACTAAACATCACCAACACCAATTTTATGATCATGAAACAACACCCAGAAATATCTCATGTTTAATGTAGTCTACATATCTGTCTAACCACTTAAAATAGTATATCAAGATGTTGAAACTTCTCCTAATTCACACTATTTTGTAAATTCTGGTTTGAATATCTGGAAAACAAATAAGCAAGTGTTTTTTCAGCATACCGAAAGACACACTTAGAGCTCCTAGGATTTGTTACTTTACCCAGCTGCTCTGCTAACGAATGATGAGTGCTCTAGGCCCTGGAAGACCTGGTTTAATGCACTCATTTTCTACTCAGGTATATTTTCACATCTAGTTAATTTTGAAAATGTGCATTGAATTTTGTTAAGAAGCTTTTATAAAATACAAAGTTATTGAGATTTGATTTAAAATTAGTAAATACCTAAGAAAATTAGCATTTATATGACATTTTGTCCCACTAGGGAGAGTTACAAATATCAACCTGTTAATCTTTTCAAAACACCTTTCTAATTCCATTTGCTGAAAATTCCTAAGGTGATAGTATAAAATCAAGAAAGAAAATAGAAGTTTTACATTTCACATATATGTACTATATCATTTAAATGGGGATAATTTGGGAACATCACAACAAAATATTTTCCTATTCCAATTTGGTCTGTCCCAAGGTATACAGTATACATTACTTTTATACTTTTATGAACAATTTTAAAAATTGTAATAAATACACACATCAATATCAGGGTGTTGAGTTTTTTGAACAGATAAAATTTGGAGTTTGTTTCAGTGTCATATCGAAGACATCTTTGCTAATCTAAACTTACAAAGACTTTCTACATGTTTCATTGTTTTACATTTAGTAGACTATATTTTAGTCCAACACAATATATGAATTAAAATTCATCTCTGCACAGGGATACCTGATGAGACTGACATGTTTTTGAAAGTTGTATTAGTATAATAATATCCTTGGTCCTTTTAGAAAATAATTGAACCCACGTGTGGCTTTCTTTCTGTACTATTTATTTTGTTTGCGGTGAATCATCACTCGATCTTTTTTCCATCCCACACTGTCTGGATGGTTAGAGACGTGTAATATCCTCAAATACTGCAAGTAGCCAGTTCTCTTCAATTTTGTTTCTTCTTATTTAAAATTATTAAGGCTATTCTAGGTTCTCTGCATTTCCATATGAATTTTAGATTTAGCTTCTCAACTTCTAGAAAATATACACATTGGTATTTTGTGTGGTGTGGCCTTGAATACATGTCAGTTTGTGGAGAAGAGGCATGTTGATGATATTCAGTCTGTTCACAATATGCACAGAACATCTGTCCATTTTTCACTTCTATTTATTCTCTTTTACTAATGTTATAGATTTGTCAGTCTAAGATTCTTCTTCATTTATGTCAGATTTACTCTAAGTAATATCTTGATATTATTGTAGGGTTATTTTTAAATTTACACTCTTTGGCAATGCTGCAGATGAAACTTAACTCTTAGAAAAATACTCTATCACTGAGCTGTACTTATGCCCTAAATTTGTATTTTGGTGGCTTATTGTGTATGGGGGGGGGTACATGCCAATATTTATTAGTTGTATTTTGTAGATTCCCAAAATGTGCCTTTATGTTACTGATTGTTAATTTCATTCCATTGTTGTCAAAGAATACAATTTGTATGACTTGCATCTGTTTAAATTGATTGTATTGATTATGGGTTGTTTTCTAGCCAAAAACAACGTCTTTCTTCATAAAAACTCTATGTGCATGTACTTCAAAGAAATATATAATCTGTTAATATTAGGTAGTGTTCCATAAATGTTAATAGAAGCTCATAAATAATGCTATGTACCTATTCTATGCTACTGCTAATTTTGATGTTTTCTCCCAATCAATGGAAAAATTGAAATACCTAATTATACTTGAGGATTTGCCCATTTATTCTTGAAGTTCTATAAGGTTTGGCTTCATAATTTTTTATAGCTCTGTGTGATCACTAATAGTAGTGTGAACTTTACTGGACTAAGAGATTCCTGGAGAGCTGATGGACCATGAGGCAGCCAGGTTCATCACTGGGCTAATCCCTGATAGTCATAGCTCAGTGTCCTATCAGAAAGTGAGGCCTAACTGGAAGTGAGCTGCGAGGGCTTGCCTTTGGACGGTGCATCCTTTGCTGGTGTTTCTTTCCTCCTGGTCTTCAGAAAATGAGTAATGCTGCTTTGGCTCACCCTTCCATCATGATGACTTTGATCTGGAACTTGCTGACCATGAACTGAGGCCTCTGAAAGTTTCAGCCAAAGTAAAACTCTTCTCCTTTATATTTTGGGTGTTCGTTGGAAGGTAAATAGAAGGCTGGTCAATATGCTCTGTTATTAAGAATATAAATGTTGTATTTCCTTCTTCATAAAATAACCCAGAATAATACCCTTGGTGATATTGTAGGGAATGAAATCCATTTTGCTTTGTATTTATACAGACCTTCCATCCTTGTTTTGACCAGCATAAGCACCATATACATTCCATCACTCATATTCAAGTATATTTGTCTTCATGTTTAAAATAGGTCTTATGTGAGATGCAAGCAACTGAGTCATGCTCATGTATCCAATCTGGCAATCTCTGTATTTTAATTGGGATTTTGCATAGTTTATACTTAATGTTATAGTTGATGCTCAGAGTTTAAATACTGTTTCCCGTATTTTCATTTTGTTTAGTTATTGCCTTGGGGGTGGGAGTTCCATGAAATGTTTTGACATATGTGCCCATTATATGTTTAAATCAGTTTAAAAATATTCATGTCCTTAAACATTTATCATTTCTTTATGGTAGAAACATCCAAAATATTGTCTTCATATTTTTAAAAATATACACCACATTGTTGTTACCTATAATCTCCCTACTGTGCAATAACCCCCCAGAATTTCTTTTGCTTCTTTCTAATGTTATCTTTATTCACCCTACTGTACAATGGTACACCAGAACTGTACAATTCACCCTACTGTGAAGGAGTACAATAGTATACCAGAACTCCTGTTGCTTCTTTCTTACTATAACTCAGTACCCACTTAGCAATCTCTTTTCATCCTTCTGCACCAGCAACTATTTTTTAAAATGTTATCTACTGTTAGTCTGAATTTGGAAAGAAAAATATTCAATCATTTGTGCTCATCCATTCCCCATAGGCAGAGACGTAGGAGCCCAGTGCTACTTTGGCTACTTTTGTCAGATGTCCACAGTAGCTTGTACTTCTGAAAAGAAATTGGGCAATGACAGATCTCTCTAGATTTCTCTAGATTTCTCTAGATCTGTGAGGTCTTTTAATGGTATTTTAATTGGAATTGCATTGAATCTGTACAACAATTTAAGAAGTATGGTCATTTTCACAGTGTTGATTCCTGCTATCTATGAGCAAGGAGTATCTTTCCATATTCTGAAATTCTCTTCAATCTCTTTTTTCAGAGTACTGTAGTTTTCACTGCATAGATCTTTTATTTCTTTTGTTAAATTAATTCCTAAATGTTTTAATTTCTTGGATGCTATTGTAAAAGGTATGGTTTCTTTAGTTTCTCTCTCAGTATGTTTGTTGTTATTGTACATGTATGCTATTGGTTTTTGAGTGTTGACTTTGTATCTGGCTATGCTACTGAATTTGTTGATTAATTCTAGGAGTCTTCTGGTGGAGGTTTTGGTGTCCTCTATGTAGAGTATCATGCCATCTGCAAATAATGATAATTTCACTTTTTCTTTTCCTGTTCTTATTCCTTCTAAATCTCTCTCCTGTCTAATTGCTCTGGCTAATGTTTCCAGAACTATATTGAATAGAAGTAGTGACAGTGAACATCCTTGTCTTGTTACTGATTTTAAAGTGAAAGCTTTTAGTTTTTGTCCATTTAGTATGATGTTGGCTGTTGGTTTGTCATAGCTGACTTTGATCAGATTGAGGTAAAGGCCATCAGTTCCTATTTTCTGTAGGATTTTTATCATAAATCCATGTTGGACTTTGTCAAAAGATTTTCAGCATCTATTGAGATGATTATGAGATTTTTCTCTTTGGCTCTGTTGATATGGTGTACTACATTGTTTGTTTTGTGTATATTAAACCATCCTTGCAAATGTATTCTTTTTAAAAGTTGAAATTCTGGCATTTTGTTACAAAAATGGAATTCTGATTAACATCACTTTTATTGTTATGTTGCATTATTCTTGTTTTGCTACAATTAATGTGTCATTAATTGCATTCACCTTAATTTCCTGATCTCATATGTGTTAACTATTACCTCTCAATGTTTAACTTTTTTATGTATTTTCTGTCTGCAACTAATTTTCCCTGCAATCTCTTGAGTACATGCTATGAACTTAATGATCTTACTAGTTAGTTCCATTATGTCTACCACTTCTTCATGACTGACTATTGCTTGATTTTCCCCTCAATTATTAGTTCTATTTGCATGCTTATTTGAGTGTTTAGTGAATTTTTTTAATTGGGTGGCCAGTATTTTTAATTTAATTTGTGTGGTGCTATTTTTTCTTATTCCTTTAAATATTCTCAGTGATTTGGGTTGTGTGTATTTTTACACCCATGAACTAAGGTAATTTTTATCCTTTTAGGAAACTGGTGTAAATTTTTTTTTATAACAATATGTGGTCATCAAGGCCTAACATATTTGCCTGATTTTTTTCAGTCACAAAGTGCATTGAGTTTGAAAATCTTTTTCCTGATAATTTAATTTTTTAGTATATGTTTGCAATACATAATGTTCACTTTCTTTGTGTGGACTTTGTATGTGCACATAAGGCAATTTAGTTCCTTTTTATATTCACTTTCCCATCACTTTTAATGCCTTTAGATACCGTTTTGCTTCCTTCCAGCCATCCTCCCACCATAATTTGATGCCCTTTTGCTTCTGGAAAGATCTATCTTCCTACTCCTTATTACCTGGCTTTTATTTTGCTCTTTACAGTTTGGGTTTCTCATATAAGAGAAACTGTACAGTATTTAAGTTTCTGTGCCTGATTTATTTGAGTTAATATTATGCTCTCAAGATGCATCCATTATCCTACTGGTCACTCAATTTATCTTTATAGCAGAGTAGTATTCCACTGTGTGTAAATACCAAATTTTCTTTATCCATTCATTCATTGATGGATGTATAGACTGGATTAATCTGTTATGAATTGTGCTACTATAAACAGAGGCATGCATGTATTGCTGTAACATGTCTTTAACTCTTTTGGAAAAATACCTGAAAGGGGACTAACCAGGTCAAATGGAATTTTTTTAGTTGCTATTTCATTTATTTATTTTTTTATTTTTATTAATGCATTTTTTCAGTACACAATGATTACCCTCACGGTAGGGGATTGGTACGTGTTCTTTTATCCCCTCTCAATATCCCCTTTTATTTTTCTATCTTAGATTCACATATTTATCTTATAAGACCTTACAAAGTTAATTCCCATGTATACAGATTGAAAACTAGCCTCAGATGAATTTTTCTGAGGATTCTCCATAGTGATTTTCATAGTGATTATACCAGTTTGCCTTCCCACCAAAAATGTAGAAGTGTTCCCTTATCCCCATAGCCTCACTGTATTTGTAATTATTTGATTTGTTCATGACGGTCTTCTTTTCTGGCTAAGAATGAATCTATGTATTGTCTTCATTTGTATTTCTCTAATGTCCAGTGATGTCCATTTTCATTTGGGTGAGCCCTTCCTGCACCTCAGATGAGAAAGTTTTCCAGGCAACAGCTGCAACCATAGTGTTCTCTCTTTGAATAAGCATATCCCTGGTCCTCTGTCCTTCACTGATTCATGTACCATGAGTACGTACCGTATATTTTGTACAATTCTTCAGTCAGTTCAGGAGGAAGATACATTTGCTCTCTGTTACTTCATCTTGGTTAGAAAAAGAAGCAACAACATCTGCAAGAAAAATGAATTTGAATTATTTTTATTACTGTTAGCTGGTAAAAGATACACACACCAAAATTAGATAACGTATTCAATGAGGTTTTTCCATCCAAATGATAAGTAGAGCATTAGCTCCATGCAAGAACCATTGTTTGGTAGATTTTTTTCACTGTTGAATAGATTTTGGTTGAAACCTTTGACCTCTGGTGTTTCACAGTTGATTATGACGTACGTTTCCTCTGTTCTGTCTTTGTCGCTTTCTAATATATTACAGGGGATGTGCATGCCTCTCTTGAGAGGTCAGTATCTCTTTTCACTATTAGAGCACCTCCTAAATACATTCCTAAATTGCCAGAACTTCCCTGGTCTGGTGGATAGTGGAGAGACAAATAGAAGCCTCACCCTAAATCTCAAGCATCTCATCATTAGGAATCTGGAAAGAAAATGAATTAATATGTGACTTTTATAGAAAAATGGATGCAACTTGAGACCATACTCAGAAGTGAAATAAATCATACCTATATGTAGAAACATATTGTCTCACTAGTGTGAGAAAATAAACGAGTAAATAAGATCTGAAATGTACAGTAGATATTGTGAATTGGGAAGAAACTATTCAAAAGAAAAAAACTGTGATTAGGGAAAGGAGAAAGGAAGCAAGGAAAAAGAAAAGATATGTATGTATACACAAGATGGTTAAGATAGTTATACAGCTAGTTTTTCTCAGTTCATTGAAAAACTTTTGTATTGATAGTGTTTGGACAAGATACCATGTCTATATCTTGTACTCTGAATACCTACTACAAAGACAACAATACACAATGTATCAACTATTATAACTGTTCTACTAACCTGATTTGAAACTCCATTTCACTGTTATGTTTATCTTTTTCTCTTTAAACTTAGTAAAGGAAAAGAAAGAAGTTTATTTAACTGAGAGTAATTTTTATAACAGTTGCACACAAATCACAGTAATAATTTTATTTCCAATTTAAAATTTCCTGATGTCTGTGCATTAAAGAAAATGACTTCCTGAGCTTTAAGCCATTATTCTGCTTTTACCCCAACCAGGTGCTATCTCTGATGTGACTGCAAGATTAGACCAACAGGCTAGAGATAGAGAGAGAAGAAAGAAAAATAAACTTGGAAATGTTAGGTGGTACACATTTTCTATCTTGTAATTTCATTCCATATCATAATTATAGATAATCAGACTTGGCAGTGTTATTTTATCTGATTTATTTTGTGTGGTAAATAACTCAATATGAGGTGTATGTGTACAGAATGAGAATCCCATTACCCCAGTTATAAGTGTGACAGTCACGATTGAGGAAGACTAAGAAAATGCTGATATTTACACACAAGATAACTCTCATATGTCAGCAGTACAGTCTTTGAATCCTTGTAAATGCTAAGGAAATTTTATCATTTAATAGTCCGTGCTTTTTCTTGCTAACCTCACTGCTTTCAGTACTAAGATGATAATAGCAATGTGAAGATTTTAATGGGAAGTATTGTTACAATACAGGTCTCTTTGTTTGGTTGTTTTCAATGTTATTATTTTGACTTTGCTGTTGCAATGCACTGCCCACATCTATCAGATTAACCGTAGATGGATTATGCCTCACACACCAGTTCAGGTGAGTAATGCCCGTGAGGAGCACCCTCCCTCAGCAAAAAGCTATGAGTCATTGTAGGAATGTAGCCAGTGAAAAAAGAAAGACAATATATGGAATAACCTTTTCACATAAAGCAGAGCAAACAGAACTGAGAAATGAATTTTCAAAAGCCAAGAAGTCAGGTAGAAACATCAACTAAAAAAATAAGAGAAGGTGATAGATATGACGCCAGAAGCAGGCAGTCAGCAGTTTCACAGCAGTAGTTTTCAGAAAGAAATGAAAGTACTGGGGTATTTGAAAAGTAATAACTGAGAATGAAGTGACATTTTCAATGCAAGGAAAACAACTCCAAATTTACATTTTATGTTGAACTAGAAGTGAATTAAAATAGAAAGCCAAGGCAAATACATTCTTAGTCATTAAGAAAGAAAAAGGGGGCTGGGGATTTAGCTCAGTGGCACAGCGCCTGCCTAGCAAGCACAAGGTCGTGAGTTTGATTCCCAGTGCTGGAAAACAAACAAAAAAAGAGTAAACTATCTAAAAAAGGGGGCTGGGGATTTAGCTCAGCGGCAAAGCGCCTGCCTGGCAAGCATAAGGTCGTGAGTTCGGTTCCTGGTACAGGAGAAAAACCAAAAAAAAAGAATTTTGGGGGCTGGGGATTTAGCTCAGCGGCAAAGCGCCTGCCTGGCATGCGCAAGGTCGTGAGTTCGGTTCCCGGTACCGGAGAAAAACCGAAAGAAAAAGTTTTACCTTCTAAAAACTCTTTGGAAAGCACTATTCCAACGGGGTGAGAACCAAACTCAGAGAGAGCTGGGGAAGAAGATGTTAGGAAAATATACAATTGTATAATCCACAAGGAACTAAACAAAACACTTAAGAATATTCATGGTTAGAGAACGGAATGAATTCTAATGGAGATCCATGTGCTTAGTAATGGGGCAATGGGGTACCGTAAGTACACGTGTGAGAAGCTGTGAAACCCAAGTGTCTAAAGTACCCAGGGACACCAACCAAGGCTATGTCATCAGGATAAAATTATGTTTGAATTTCCATGAAGCCTTTCATAAATGTACATATAACAGGTATGGTGAAAAAAAAATATCGCTAAGCTCTTCTGCAAAGCTGGGTGACAAAGTGCCCACACAATCCAGAATACAATTGGCTGCAGAAGAAGAGGAGTAAAAGTAGGACCTATGTGGGTTTAGTCTCTAACAAGAAAGCAAAAAGAAAAGGGTGCTTTTCTTTGATGATTCACTTTTTATTTTGAGATCTATGTGGTTTCAATTTAGTTGGAAGGATTAATGAGAGATCTCACCTACGCTGTATCAGATTTCCTCTACAAGGAGCACCTTGTTAAACTGTAGGATCTTATCATAGGATCAAACAGGGCAGTGGCCCGAGTATACCAATTTACAGAATATTTCCGTTACCACCTGGATCCTGCACGTTGTTCCTTTATGACTACACTCCCCGTCCCGTACCCAATGCTCCACTCCTGACACATGATAACTAGTAATCTATTCCAGAATGTTGTGTCAAATGAATCACACAGTACATGAAATGTTAAGGGTTACCTTTTTCTTTTCTCAGCAAAATCTTCTGGAGATTCAGCCAAGTTTGTATGAATAGTTGATTTAAAACCAAAAAACTGTGAGAAGTGTTGCACGGTATAGATATATCAAAGTTATTTACACATTTACAGTCCTGCAAAAGCCATTTAAGCTGTTTCCAGTTTTCTTATTTCTACAATAAACTATGTATATTCATATAAATTTTAACGTGAATATAAGTACGCTCACGTGTGTGTGTCTGTGTTTTCAAATTTTGATTTTTGAGTTTTCTCGTGTACTCCAGGAGTGAGTCTTCTGTTGGGTATACGGTTTCTGATTTTTTTCTCTTAGTATGCAGCTTTAATTTTGACTTTGTCTTTTTGGGTTTTTTTTGGGTTTTTTTGGTTTTTCTCCGGTACCGGGAATCGAACTCACGAGCTTGCGGTTGCCAGGCAGGCGCTTTGTCGCTGAGCTAAATCCCCAGCCCCTAATTTTGACTTTGTAACTGGGCTTATACAGGAAATCAAATTTTTAATTTTTTGAAAGTATAATTTATCAATGTTTTCTTTTATGAGTTATGCCTTCTAAGAACTCTGAAAAGTATTAGATGATGCAAATTGTCTCTGGTGATTTTAAAAATGTTTTACGTTCAGATCTGCAATTTGTTTTGAGTTTATTTGGTACAAGATGTGAGTAAAGGTTCAAATTGTCATTTCCTTTCTTTTTCATTTTGGCTTTGCCTTTTTTGTTCCTTTTTGGTATATATAAAAATTTGGGGGGGATCATTTGAAGAAAAAACTATCCTATTTTCACTGTCACATAATTTGTTGTTTCTGCTAATCTGAGTTACATCTAGGTTCTGTATACTCTTTTATGGATATAAGCCTCTCACTCTGGAATATTGCACCATCTTGATTATTGTTGTATAATACACTCACTATTTGTTATAGTGACTCCCTCTGATGTTCATCTTTTAAAATATTGTTTAGATATCATAGCACTCTTCTTTAATTATTTTTACATGGATTATTGAATAAGCAGATCTATGTTTACCAAAAGAAATGCTAGTATATTGCAATAAACTTGCTGGTCTTAAACCATATCAATTATGGAAGAACTGATATCTTTACTAGGTTGTGTCCCAATATATAAACATAGTTTATACATTTTTAATTAAGATGTGAAAATTTCTTTCCTCATTATAATATTACTTTCAATATATACCTTCTGTTATATTTTATTGCTTACACATACGTATTTAATCTTCTCTGAAGGAATTAGAAATCACATTAATATATTAAATATTGTTTTCCATGTGTTCATTATTAGCGTACACCAATGCTTTGGATTTCTTTTGTCCTTTATCTTCTGGCTTACTGAGGTAGGTAGGAGATCAAATTATACAGCACAAATAACTTTATATCTTACATTATCATTTTTAATTGGTTTTTTACACCTGTAAACTTTTCTTTGAGACTATATTTTGGCTCATGAATTATTTTAAAGGGCTATTAGTTAATTTTCAGTTTTGTTACAAATTGTCCTGGTAGCTTTCTCCATTAATGTTTCGTTCAATCCAACTATAGTCACAGAATCCTCATCATGATTTCAATCTCTTTAAACTTTAGTTTGTTTTATGGCTGAGGATGTGGTCTCTCTGATGAGTGATTCCACAATCACTTTTAAGGGAATGTGAATGATAGTGCTGGTGCACTGAGTGGGAAGGGTGCTCTGGATGTGTCTACTAGCTTCTGTGGGCTGATCCTTGATCAAATGTTCAGTTCTTATCAATTCCCTGATTGTTTAATAGATTTTACACTTCCTGAGAGTAAGATATGGAAGTTATAAGTTGTGTGTCTGATGTTATTTTTATTTCTCCTCACAGCTCTATCAGTTTTAGTTATTATTTTAGCTCTGTTGTTCATTTGTGGTCATTGTATGCTCCTGATAAACTGGCTCCTTTACTATTATGTAAGGTCTCTATCACTAGTAATTATCTTTGTTCTGAATTCAATTATACCATATTATTATAGTCCAAACTTTTTACAAATGAACGCTTACATAGTATACCTTTTCTCACTGTTTTACTTTTCAACCTATTTTCTTGCAGTTGACATTAGTATCTTATTGACAGCATGTTGATAAATGATTTTGTATGCATTTCCCATCTCTATCTTATTGTTCCCATATTTTGACACTTTAAGGTAATTATTAATAAGTTAAGGTTTCATTTTGTTCTCTGTTTGCTTCTTTTGATTCTTTTTCTTTACCTTCCTTGGGCATATTGAACACTTATAAAATATTTTATTTTTATTTGTTTAGTAGTTTTTGCATATCACTTTGTTTTTCCATTCAAAGTTGCTCTCTATTTAAAAATAACAACATGGCCCATCATGGTCTTCTCTACTGGCATTTTACCACTTTAAGTTCAACCTTTATTTGCTTGTAATTCTTCTCATTCCCTACCCTCACACACATGTTTTGAAAATATTCTATGGGCATCCAGCACCATGTAATATGTAATTCTTGCTTCTATGTCAAAGAAAGATTTAAGTAACTCGAGAGAAATAGGATATTCTATTATACTGAACCTTACTTTAAACTAATCTTAGGTATGTTTTTCCTATATGCAAGCTTTCATTTATTATCATTTCCTTTCTGTTTAAAATCTTCTTTTAACCATTTTTTATGGATTCTATGACTTAAAATGTCCTCTTTTAGTCTTTGCTTGTCTAAGATCTTTATTTCCCCCTCATTCTGAAGGACACTTTTTCCAAGTATAGAATTTACAGGTATTATGTTATTTATTTTTGTAGTATTGTACTATTACATCTGATATTCATATTTTCAAATAAAATATCTGCTATTCAAAATGTTACTGTATTAATAACTTGGCTCCTTATAGATTCTTTCAAGTTTTATCTTGGTTTTTTCTTGGTTTAGTTTTCAGAACTTTGGGTATGATATGCCTTGATGTAGATTTCGTTAAGCTTATTTAGAGCTCACTTAGCTTTATGAATCTCTTGGTCTATCTTTTCCCAAGCTCTGAATGGCTTCTACCATTATATTCAAATACTTTTCAATAGCTCTATCTCTGCTCTCTCCTCCACCTCCTCTAATCAAGGATATAGAAGATAGCAAGTTTTGTTGCTATCATGTATTTTGAAGGTCTTTGAGACTCTGTTCAACTTTTTCAAAAATCTATTGTCTCTTTCTCAATCGAATCAAGTAAGCTGATCTGTGCTCACAACTATGGCTTCTGGTATCTATAATCTAAATTCCTGAAACTATGCCAAGATTTTATATTTTAATGGATTTTTCAATTCCATAATTTCTCTGTGATTTTTATAACTTTATTGAAGTATAATCCCATTATCATTAAGTTCACCCACTTAAAATATTCCATAAAATGTTTTTCCTTTCAGTAAATCATGCAATTATTACCACAAATTTTAAAACATTTTTATAGTCCTAGAAACAGATTTTGAACATTTTAATAAGATTTATCATTTACCATTTCTATTCTCTTCCACACTCCAATATCAACTCAGGGCAAGCACCAATATATTTTCTGTTCCTTGTGGACACTTAGAATCCAGCAATATTTTTGTTGAAATATTCACAATTTCCATACTTTAATATTGCAATGATAAAATCAATAGCCTAATTTAAAATAAGCACACGTTTTAATGAGCTATTGCAATAAAGAAGACACACATAGCCACCAGATATATAAAAATGTTCAACATCTCTATTCATTAAAAAAATACAAATTAAAAATATAGTGATATGTGTACTTCATACATGCTTGGACAGTTATTTTCAAAAAAAAAGAAAAATACTAAGTGATCACAAGGTTGTGGCAAAAAGGAATCCTTTACACTGCTGGTAAGAACATGAACTACTACATCCGTTTTGGAAATAAGTATGAGGTTCCTCAAAAGCCTGAAAATAGATCTGCCAGATAATCAGCAATGCCACTTCTGGGTATCTATTCCAGGAATTGAAATCTATGTATTTAAAAGATACCTGCAGTCCCGTGTTCTTTTCAGCTTTACATACTTCAAGTGAGAACACTTAAACTGTACTCACTGAGAAGTTTTCAAGTATGTTGTATGTTATTTTTAACTATAGTAAGATATACTGTATAGTAGATTGTTTTTTCTTTTTTTTTGGTGCTGGGAATCTAGCTCAGCACTTTGAGCTTGCCAGGCAGGCACTTGTGCCCCTGAGCTATATCCCCAGCCCAATAGATTATATTCTAATGTTGATGTACATTTGAGTGGTTTACAGTTCAGAATTGCTTGGAACAGAAATAATATCAATACTGCAGAACATAATATATATTTTCCTTTGATAAAATTAACATACATTCATCATAATATAATACTTTTGTCATAATATATATTTGCCTTTGATAAAATTAACTTTATAGGTGTAAAATTTAGATGTAATGAAACTAAGGTTGCATATAGTTGCATAATTTTGAAAAAATAGATCACCCAGTAGCTGCACTCTCTTTAGAACAAACATTTCTATCATCACAGATACTTCCTAGTGTAAACCACATCTCTAGTGTAAACCTAGTGTAAACCACTATTTTACACATCCTAGTGTAAACAATTTTGGTTTTAACCACTATGGATTGGTTTTCTGGCCGTAGGTACCAATGATGTGCTGTTCTGTGTCTGACTTCTTTTTCACAGCATGAATCTTTACTGAGGCCTCCACGTGGTGCCTACCTGTCTGTGCTCTGTTATTTCACACTGCTTACTGGAATCTCATGACTGTGTCCCTCTGTCTATCTGTTCACCAGGGCAGACAGATACAAATTTTGAAATTACCCCAAATATTGATTTTTATGAATGAATTTGTAATATACTTGTGTGTACAAATTTCGTTATAGACATATATTTCCACTTATCTTGGGTAAATACCTGAATGAAATTAACAGGTCATATGGTAACTGTTTAATTTTATAAGAAGCTGTTAACATATGTTCCTAAAGAAAAATGTCTTTTCTCTACTGAATGATCTTGAAAAAATTAGTAGAAAATACATGTTCAGCCCTGTTCTGGGTGTATATTCTGCTCCACTGAAAAATTGCTTTATCTTTACACTAATGTATCTTTATACTCTTTTGATTCTTGTAGCTTTAAGAAGTTCTTGAAAACAGTAAATATAAACTTTTAATACTTTTTATAAGATTTTAAGGAACATTTTTAAGGTGTTTTAATGAAGAATCATATTGCCAACATCCACTAAAAGAGCTTGTGAGGATCTTTTCTTGGGATTGCATTTATTTGTAAATATACTTTGAGATTACAGACAACTAGCTTAGTGATATTAAGTTTTTTACTTCATGTATAAGACATATGCCCTTTTTAAATTTAGATCATTTTTCATCCATATTTTCAGTGTACAGAGAAATTTATACATTTCTAAATGCTCTATTCTTAAAAAACTATTATAAGTGGCATCGTAAATTTTATTTTATTATCTTATCTCTAGTATATACAATTGCATTGCATATTTTGGCCTTGTGATCTCTTGTCTTACTAAACTGATTTAGTAAATTAAGTTGTTTTTTTCCTTTTTCTTTCTATCCTTTTTCTTTCCTTCTTCATCAATTCTTTAATGTTTGTACATAGGCAGTCATGTCATCTATTAATGAAATTTTACTTCATCTTTTTAAATCATTATTCTCTCATTTTGTGTCTCATTGTACCAACAGTATTAAATAGAAATACTAACAGAGGGGAGATTTATCTCATTCACAGTCTTGGAGTGAAAATACTGTGCTAATATTAAAAATGATGCAATCTCTAGGTTTTCTTTCTGTTGTTTTGTTTTACTTTCTAGTACTGGTGATTGAAGCTTAGGAGTACCGAACTACATCTTTATTATTTTTAGACAGAGTCTCTCTAAATTGCCCAAGCTGATCTGGAACTTGCAATTCTCCTGCCTCATCTTGCTGAGTAGCTGGGATTATAAACATTGCCACTATGCCTCATGGCCTGAGGGTGTTATACAAACTCTTTATCAAACTGAGAAAGTTTGTTACTGCACTGCACCTTTTTATCATAAATAACTACTAAGCTTTATCAGGTGATTTTTCTATATCTTTTAAGATACATAATTGTTTCTGGTTTTCTTCTTTGTTAAAGAGGCATATTATGCCAACTGATGATCAGTGTTGAACCAAACTCATAATGATGGGATAAAACTCACTGAATTATGATATAATTGTGTGATCTTACATTCATGAGAACATTGAATATATTTCCTGCTACTGGTAGCACATGTGTCAAGATTTGGTCCCAGGACTTTCCTGACTTTGTTAATGGACATTGTGGTATATGTAGTTACTCTTAGATCTCTTAGAAGCATTATAAACACAAAGGAATTTTTTTGAGTAAGAAAAATTTAATGAGAAAAAAGAAAGCTTCAGTCTGAGAGGAAAAGCAGGGAGCCCAGAAAGGGGGTTACCCACCAACCCCACTTCTCAAGTGTGTTTTATTGAGCAAAGCCACAGATGAGGTCAGCTTACAGTGGGACAGAATTACAACCAATCAATAAGATTACAAGTATAGTTGATAGGTAACATTGATCCAATGGCAAATCATAGGATGGATGTGAGGTGGGAAAAAACTGTAGTCAACCAATAAATACACAGCAAACATAGTCACTTGGGTAATATTGATTAAATGGGGATCAAATGCGGAGACAAGTCGTGTAGCAAGCTCTCATGGGCAGACAAGGACTTTCCTGGAAAGGGTGGGTAAGGAGGTTTGGTCCTCCACCCCAAGGTGATCGATGCCTATTTAGAATATCAATCACTACTCTTCATTCCCAGGGTAAGGATATGGGTATTTCCTTTACTTGAAGGAAATTTATTATGGAGAACATATTTGAGAGAATTGGAAAGGAGCTGATTGTAGCTGATATTTTTTTCCTTCACCTGATTCCAGCAAAATATATGGTATACAATTCACCATCAAGAGGCCACTACTGATCCCAAGGAATCTCATCACATCAGACACACTCGGCATTGGTCTAATATCAGCGGATCTGGTCATTTTATCCCTTTGGTTACTCAGTAGCTCTTCCAAGACTGATGCTTTTGGGTGGAGATTAATACATGACACAAACATTTTCATACCTTATTATACACATCCCACTTCCTCATCTTCATATTCCTCTATCATGGCTCCCCTTCTAAAATCTATACTTTTCCTTCCAGTTCCCCATCAAATGGCCAGAAAATTGACTACTTTCCCAAAATTTCTTTGAACTCTCACCTCGGGCCATTTCTTCCTCAAGTGAGGGTGGCAGCTTTCAGTGACAGCAGCCCTGCCAGTGGGTAGACTGCTCTTCCTTGCCTTTCTGGGTCACCTTTGCAGGCCTGTGCATTTTCAGTTTATGCCTAGAAACTAATCAGCCCATTTGCACATCCTCTGCAGGGTTCGCCTCTTCCCTTTTGGGTAGCCGGAGAAGAATCTCACCCTCAAGCAAATTTATGTGACGTGTGGGTTGGTGGAACTGTAGCCCAAGTCCTGGAGTGTGTGTTCATGAAGTGTGGCCATGCACTCTGCCTGCTTCTGTCTGGGGTGTCTCATTTTCCATTTAGGACAGACTGCTTCTGGACCTGACAGCAGCTCGCCAGTGCAAAAGGATCCAGTCTGAGAGGATCCAGTGCAAAATGGGCATTTCTAGATGCACTGCATTGTCAAGTGATCCATTCTCAGTGGGGGCCCATCAACTTATGCAAAGAAGCTCTTCAATAAGTGTGTCTCGCTGCTGGGGATTTAGCTCAGCGGCACAGCACCTGCCTGGCAAGGGCGAGGTCGTGAGTTCGATTCCCAGTACGGGAAAATGAAACAAAACAAAAAAAAAAAGTGTGTCTCTCTCTGTAACCCACAGCGGCCTTGCCTACACCTAGGGCCTGCTCTTTGTCTGACCCTCCATAGCCTTTGCATGGTCCATGCTGCTTTCCTACCCGCAATGACACCTCCACCAACGTGAAGTCAGCCATGTCCTCTGGCCCAATGATTAGAAGGCATAAACATCATCCTTCCACACTCCAGGCCCTACTACAGTTTGGTGGGCTCCTCTAGCCAGAGCAATATCCCCAGAAATAAGAGCCTGCTACCTCCAGAATCTAGAAAGGCCTGGATTTCTTTATGTTGGAGATATAAGATGCAATTCTTTAGTTTCAACCTTGGGAGCGATATCCTGGCATTTCCCTAGAATGTGTTGCTGAACTGCTCAGCCCTGAAATTCTTCCACAGTTTATCTCCTCCATTTGGAGACTTATGTGTTTTACCTGGGGCCTCCACGATAATTTTTAGCTCTTGGTCGTCCTATGCTAACAACAGGTTGCTGTCAATACAGTGGATTTGAGAGGGGTCTTTTGGGATGTGAAGAGTCCCCAAATCCTGAAAACCGAGTACAGGGATCCAAAAGAGGGAATATAACCCTGAGCTAAAATAAAATAAAGAGTGGGTTTCATTCAGTGGTTTAGACCTCAGAGTCACTGGACAGCATAGCAGTAAGATTCACTGCAAAGTGAAAACAACAACACAACTCAAGAAACTCAAAGAATCACACTGGAAAAGACAGGCAACTGTGGTGAATTCCCTCAGATTTGTCTTTGCAGGTCAGAGTGTTGTTGAGGATCATACTCTGAAAGAACTGCACAGGGTGGAAGAAGATGTGGATGAAATGTGTCAGCAACAAATGAGGGGGTCACGCAATGGTTTCAGTATTCTTTTTTTTTTTTTTTTTTTTTTTTTCCCTCAACCCTTTTTTTAAATTTAAAAAATAGTTCCTCTGTGATGTGTTCAAAATGGAAATGAAAACCGGCACCGCATCTCTTTAAAACATCTGGTAGTTTGAATTCTAGTGCTCATCACTCCTCATTGTTTGTTTTCGCTGTGCTGACTTTCAGTAATCAGACCTCAGCTTCCTTCAGATTGTCTTTTCCTTTTCAAAATTATATCTGTGTACAGAGAGGCCACCTTTGTTAGAGGCTGTGGATTTTTGGGATTGTGACAAATCAGATCGACTATCATGGCTGTTCATAATGACTTTCCAGGTGGCCTTGAACTTCTGACTCCTGCACTCCTGCACTATGACTGTCAGTGGGAGATGGAAGTTTTTCAGAAGTTTTACCAAACTGTGAAACACTAACCTCTCCTTAATTTGAAGTTTAATATCTGAGTGTCTGGACGAAACGGAGTGGAAGATCAGCTTTGGAGTGAAGATGACAGACACGTGAGAGTAGTGACTAACTCCAAAGATGGCTTCACTGAAGAGGAAGCAGTTTAAGATTTAAAAAGCATCTTATCAGAGATCCTAGAAAAGTTTTAAGTTTAATTAGCAGCTGATGAAGTGATTCATGCAGATGTGTCAGAACACTGCCTCTTTTGACTCTCATTGGACTTTTTGGCTTGAAATATGGGTTTTAAGTGAACATAGGGACTACCAGCTTTATCAAAATAAACAGTATTTGTAAAATTCCTAAAACAAGACTGCTTCTAATCCGACTTTGCTGTTGGAACAGAGAAAAAAGCATTTTCCAATTAAAGTACTTTATCAAGGAGCCTTCATCTGGCATCCAAACCACTTGGAAAAGTCTGCCACGATCTGCAGAGGAGTGAGTTGGGGCTCACCACATGCTGTTTTATGACTTGTGAGCTAATATGATTCTCGTGGGTTTTAAAATTTACAGACTATTTTAAAGTTTTAGATTTATAGAAAATGGGTAGAAAACTATAAAAAATTCAATATATTTTTGCACCTCCTCTTTCCTACTTTACCCATTCATTATCATCAGTGACGTATATGAGTTACAACTGATGAGACACTATTGATGGATTGTTAACTAAAACCTTGCATTACGTTAAGATTCACTTGGTGTTGCATGTTTGATGGATTTTGACAAATTTATAATGGCATGTCCTGACCATTATGATACCACACAGTATTGTTTCATCACCATAAAAATACTCTGTACTCTTGTTAATCTTCCCCTTCCTTAGATCCTAGCAACCACTGATCTTTTTGCCATATCCCTAGACTTTTTTAATAGTTTTACCTTAATGCAATATAAGGCAACAGTGAAAAGGAAAATAGAAAGGCTTTCTTCTCTGAAAAAATAAAACAAAGTTTTATAACAACAATTAGACAATAACAATGGTAAATAAACTGTGTATCATTATCTTAAAGGAGTGTTACCCAGAGAATAAGTCATAAACAAAAATGATTCTCTCTTACACTGAAGAAAAGAAACAAGAGGACAAAACTTGAGAGAAATCTGTCTTCATAGTTTTTACTTTTCCAGAATATTTGGAAATACAGCATGTGGTATTTCAGTTTGGCTTTTTTCTCACTTAGTAATATGCATTTAATCTTTCTCCATTTCTTTTAATGCCTTGATATCTCATACATCTTTAATGCTGAATACTATTTCATTGTATGATTATGTCATAACTTACTTGTCCATTCGTCTGCTGAGGAAAACTTCATTGCTTCCACATTTCCAAATTGTGACTAGCACTATTATAATCACCAAACTACACCTTTTAGCACGGCCATAACTTTTCTACTTTTTGGAAAAATACCAAGGAGTGTAATTCCAGTGGAGCAATGGGTCTCTGCTCAGCAAGCTGTGGTCTTCAAGGAACTATTATTTCTCTTATATTTCAAGGGAGTTATTTGCCTCATGACTTCTGAAACATAAGAAAAATATTGTATGGCAATATTTTCCTTGTATTTCTTGTATTCAATGCTATATTCAGTTTGTTCATCATTTTTTTCTTGTATGGATGGGAGTGACAATTCCAATCTCCTCATGTGCTAAACCATAATCTGGAAGCTTTAATTATTACATTTATAAAGCACTATGAGGACACAAAAATGAATAATATATAGAAAATGAGTATATAATGAAGATTACATATGCCCAAACAAGAATCAAGTATTTATTATGGAGCATTATAGAAAATGTTTGTCAATGAGTGGTGTACACATCTCTAGACTCCTGGCTTTTGCCCAGAAAACGCTAGTGAATCAGAGATACAAGAGGCGACATGGTCCTTGCTTCCTCTGGGTGTTTATTTGTGGTACCTTTCTCCACCACCCTCTCTTTGGATGCCATTTTATTTTTAATGTGGTAACTCTGCCCTTTGCCTTTCAAAGGGGTTGGTTAGGGTTTGTAGTTTTGAAGTTTTCACTTGGTTCTACCTTGGTGTCAGTCTTTACTTCATAAAACCAGGGAACCAGCATGAGGATCACCACTGAACAAACACCTACTTCATTTGTATATTTAAGTACTTAGGGGAAGGATTACCATTGCATTGATGGAAGCAGTAGAGTTATATGAGCCAGCCTTTGGTTAGAACTTCATATATTATTGTGTTCCCAATATCCCCCTCCAAGGGAGAGACCATAATGGTTCTTCAAGTTTCCGGGAGACAATATCAGTGTTGACCAGGCATCTGAGATTCCTGGAAATGTCCACTTATGGCCCTATACTCAGTGTAGAGCCTCCTAGCAAATATCTTCTGGCCTTTTAGGGGAACACTGACAGCCATGGTCATACCAGGTACTTACATTAGTGTTGCAGAATCTTAGATATGTGCTCTCTGTTAAACCGATTCCTTTCTACTGAATTCGTTAACTCCACTATCTCAAATGTGATCATTTCTGGAGCAGAGAATTTTACAAAGGTAATCAAGATAAAATAAAGGTGGACCTTAATCCACTATGATTGGGGTTCTGATGAAAAGGGAAAATCTTGACACCACCACTGAGGTACTTAAAAGGAATGTGATGTGAGGAGTAGTGCCAGAAGATGACCACCCAGCTCGAAGCCAAGAAGAGAGGTCTAGACCAGATCATTCTCTCACATGGGTCCATTCCTAAGAACCAACTCTGCCAACACCTTGGTATTGGATTTTTCACCTCCAAAACTGAGTTGGCGATACATCTTGTTTAAGCCACCTGACCTGTGGAATTAAGTGTCTTAATAGTAGTCCTAAAAACTCTAATTGATCAAGCTACTTCTCCTATCTGTGACCCAAAGAAGGAACCATGACTGCTGTTTCTATTTTCTTGCTATTTGTCTGATTATAGGTGTCATCCAGTTGCCTTGTTGACTAGCTGTCTATTTTCGGACTCTGTACTCTGTTAACCAGCCTCTAGCTCCATGTGTGTTGACCACCTCATCTTTCCCCATACACTGCCCACTTGTAGTCATTGCAGTCTTTCAGCTCCTGGACATTCAGCTCTCCTTTTTGCTCTTTTCCATTAAGGAGTATCTTCCCTTCCTGGATATTAACAATTTCACATCTTTGAGCAGCTACCTACCATCATTATTGGAAAACCACTTATAGGCTTTTCAGTGAAACTGATTCCCATCTCACCAACTCATTCCTCATGGCCCTAGTATGTGGCAAGTCCTCTGGTTATCCTTGTGACATGATCCTGCTGGCTTTTCTCATTTCCTCATACAAACTGACATTGTGTGCATATCACTCAGCCTCTGCCATCTGTCACAGCAACTTATATTCTTCTTTGAGGAGGCTTGGGCATTATTTTTTCTAGTTTCTAAAGGTCACTTGTCATCCACAAGTGTCTGCTATAATGATGCAGTACATTCTGGGTCCCACAGCCAAGGAATTCTTGCATATCCACTTTTATATTCAGGCCCTTTTTATAGGCTTCACCAAAATCTTGTCCTAGGAGATTTTCCTGGATCCTAACAATATACTGGGCAATTCATGTGTGTGTACACATTCTTCCCTGGTGTCATGTAGCATGCTTCTCACAGATTACACTGGGCCTTAGCCCTACTTTTGGCCTGACGTCTAGGAAGAGAGATGCTATTAGATTCTGAGACATACCTGAGGTTGGCCCCAACATAGTCTGTGCAGCATGTCCCATCACAGCTCTCACTAAGTGAGTTGGTCCATCCACATGCCCGCACTCAGAAGGAAGCTGCTGAGTCAACACACATGTACTAGGGCCATGAGGAATGAGTTGGTGAAATGGGAATCAACTTCACTGAAAATCCTAGAAGTGGTTTTCCATTGTGCTGCTCAGGGGTCTCTGTCCATCCTCTGAAGGAGGCAGGGGCTCTTTCTGACTTGCTATCAAACCCCTACGGATTTCTAAAATTAACCTTCACTGATTTTTAGTAACTCTCAGTTTGTTTGTTTTTTTTTTACTTTTCTCCAATATATGAGTACATCTTAGCAATGACCATAGAATTATAATTTTCCTATGCATATTTTGCTCACAATTCAAGAAAATATCATCCTATCTGAACAATTCCCTCCATGAGGATGTTTTCCAAGTTCGCACTGAATGAAATATTTATCATGTAAACACCCAATTATTCCAGGGAGTATTTCTGTCCTCATGCACCAGAGCAGGCAATACCCTCTGTCTACTGGGAAATTAGCGAACAAATCACATCCTTCGAGAGACACCTACTTCCTCTGACCGCTCCTAGTGGTAGCCATGACACTTTTAGTGAGGAAAGAAGCAAAAGAGGCTAAATGCACAGCAAGTTATTAGGGAAAGTGTCCATGAGAGAAAATGCTGAGGGAACTCAAAGAAATGGAAGATGAGCAGATTGCAAGGCACATCTCACTGAGTGAGGGCCAGAGGGAAAAAGGAAGGACACTTGCAAGGAATCTTCTTAGATGCCAGTGAAATTCTAAAGAAAGTTCAGCAAGGTCACTGGGGACGCTGCCTGCCAGTCACCCCTCAGAGAGTTCTAAAGTCTCCTAGCAACAAATCTCCCCTAGGAATACTGCCACACTCAAGCACAGGCTTGAAATAGCCCATGGGAAAAAGTCTTGCCACTAACATAGCAGTGATATCATAGTTCAAAGGACATACTGAAGCAAAAATGCTCAGATCCCAGTCATTTAAGTGCTTGCACACAAGGCTTGAAAAATGCAAAACCATAAATTTATCTATTTTCAAATATTTTGGATAAATTGGTATAGTTTTTAAATGTTTATTTGCATTCACAGTGAAAGTTTCTAGACCTAGACCTCTTTTTGCAAAGGTTTTGCAAGTTCACGTTGTTTATTACAGAAGAAACTATTCAGATTTTTTAGTTTACAAGTCATTTTTATGTACAATATCAAAACGTTTGACACATAGTTGTTCTAATATTTCTTGTTATTTTTCTGGTATTTTTAGGATCTTCTGCAGTACCTGGTTTCATTCTTAATTTCAGGTATGTGTGTTTTTAATGTCCCTGTATTCTCATTACTTTTGCTAAGTATTTATTAATTTATTACCTAAGTTAATATTTCCAAGAGCCAAACGTTAGCTTTGTAAGTTTTCTTAATTCTTTTATTGACTTTATTTTACTTATTTCTGTTGCATTTTTAATATTTTACCACAACATTAGCTTAAGTATATATGTATAGAACACAACTGAGAGAAAGAAAAAAGATTGAGACATATGTAAGCAACCGATTTGCAACTGAGGTAAAAGGCAATTTAGTTGAAGAAATTATACTCTTCTCAACAAGCAGTCCTGGAGTGGTTAGATATAATATGTACTCTTCATATAAAAAGCAAAAATTAACTCAAAGTGGTATTCAGACTTAAAAGAAAAGAACTAAAGACAAAATCACGTGAAGACTGGAGTGAGTCTTTATTCTCTTGAATTAAACAAAGATTTCCTTTATACTCCACAAAATGCACAGATCATAAGAAAAGAATGAGTTATTTGGAATTTGATGGAATTAAGAGCTTTTAGTGTGAAAAGTACACCAAAAACAATGAAAGACAAGCTACACACAGGGAAAATATACTCATCATTCATATATATAATGAGGGATCTAGGCTTAAAAATTACTCAAAATTCAATAACAAAGCAATCAACATACTTGGACAACCACTCGACAAAAGAAAATATATAGATATAAAGTGTATACATGGAGAGATACTCAAAGTAATAATGTATTAGGGCGATACAAGTTAAAACCACAATGACATGTCACTTCCTACCTAGCAGAAAGTCTAAATTTTGCAGACTGATTATAGCAATTTCTGGAAAGAATGTGAAGCAATTGAAATTATTACCTGAAACTAACAAGAACTTTGTAACACAGTGTGCCACTTTCTTAAAATGATATATAAATGTGTAAGAAATTACAAGATTGGCTTACAATAGTCAGCCACAGAGTTGGATGAGGACGCGTGCAGAGGGTGTCTGCACACTGGAGGCTGCAGGTTTCCGTCCAAGGTCTGGAGTTCACAGCAGTGTCCTGTGCATGTCCGTATCAGAAGCCCGATGTGTCTGCGATGGAAAGCTGATGAATCTACACTGGAAGGCTGAAGGATCCAAGGTGAAAGCCAAAGAGCCTGCGCTAGAAGCCAGGAGATGACATCCAAGCTGAAGGTGAAAATAGGAGGTCCTCTGAAAAATGAAAGCCTGTCCATCCTTCCTCATTTCCCTTTAATATCATCCAGGTGATCAGCTGCCCTAGGGTAGGTCCTCTACATTCTAGGGCATACAATTGCTGAGCTGAGTTAGTTAAACTTCTATATATTTTTTTTTTTTTTTGCGGTACCAGGTATTGAACTCACAACCTTGCACTTGCCAGGCAGGCATTTACACTGCTGAGCTATATCTCCAGGTCCCTGAGTTTGTAAAACTTCTAAACTTCTCAGGTAAACACAATCAATCAATCACTAAAATAATCATATGTAAATTCAAGAAGATATAAACTAATGTACAATGGAATAAAGAACACATTATACTAGAGTTTGCCAGAGAAACAACGCAAGAGAAAGATAGGTAACAGATAGGTGATAGATGGATAGATAGATAGATAGATAGATAGATAGATAGATAGATAGATAGAGAGAGAGAGAGAGAGAGAGAGAGAGAGAGACAATAGGTAGATAGATAGATAGGTAGATAGACAAATTTACTGCTGAGACTGGCTGACACAATTGTTGAGTAAGAGAAGTCCAATGACATATTATCTGAATTTTGAAGAACTAAGAAGGAAATATCTGAAGAGTAGCAGACTGTCTCATAACTTTGATTCAAGGCAAAAAGCTCAAGAACAGAGCAGGCCACAAGTACAAGTTCTGATGTTCAAAGGCCTGTAAACCAGGAGCACTCACATGTAAAAGGAGAAAGCTATGGCTCAAGAAGCAGTAGTGTTCCCCTTCCTTCAGTCCTTTTCCTCTGTTTGGGGACTTGTGTGGTAGGCATGTGGAGGGCTGATTTGTGGTTCATCTCATGCAGATTTTCTCCAGCAAATCCTGACAGACACACGCAGCAGTAACATTTTGTCGATTTTCAGAACATCTCTTACTCCAGTGAAGCTGGCACCTAAAACTAGCCATCACAAAATTGGTTGCCTGGAGACTGGTGAGGGAGGGTAGAGAGGGTGGGTTAGAGAATCTCTTAAGAGAGATGGTCATATTCATTATCTTCTTTTACCAACATCTCTATTATATAATAGCTTACACAAAATTATAAGTTGTTTTGGCTTAAATATCCTAAGAAACTGGAAATATTCCAACTGACAGAACATTCCTGTACTCTTTCACTCAATATTTAAAGCAATACTTAGGGGTCGTCTCTTCTTTCACTTATTTATGGCTCAGACCTCCTCAATGTCTTCATTGAAAATCTAGTTAATCCTAAATATCAAATCCTCATCACCAGATTTTTGCAGCAATGCATCAGAAACAGTGTCTCAGTTACTTTTCTCTCGTTGCTGAGACAAAATACCTGATGCTCAAAATTGAGGAAGGAAAGATTTATTGAGCTCACGGTTTGTGGAGGTTTCAGTCCATACTTGGATGACTCCAAGGCAGAGTGGCACATGGCAGGGGCCAAACATTCATGGCATCAGAATGCAGTAAAGTCACAAGAAAACAAGGGAGAAGCAGCAGGAAGATCAAGCCTCTTTCCCTTACCTATGCAAACTATCCACCCCAGGACAGGTATAGCACTCACAGCCATAATCCCAGCATTGGATCATGAATCAGTCATAAACCCTAAATGCCCACCACATGACTGCATGAGGCTTTCAGGGGACACGCAGACACAAGCTATAAAGAACAGACAAAGGCAACTCTTAGACTTAAATATTTTATCCTAACTCCTCTGTGGACAATTATGGTGCTTAATTCAAGAGTGAAAAGTTCAAGAATTTCAGCTTTCTGTTCACCTAGCTTGCAAGAACAGCACAAATTCAAATTTGTTTTATGACATTGAGCAGGGTGGTTCAAGGCCTTGCAGTTAGACATAGTTGTGGTAAGATGCAACCCAGTGCTTCCTGTGGAGGGGTTACACTGGTATGCCTCCCTTACTGAGAACTGTCCTTCCCTTAACCTATGGCGTGCTAGCTCTGTACCAGTGTACCCTTTACCATTAATCCCAGAAAATGCCACATTTGATACTGTACCAGTGTTAGACTGACTTTCATAACTATTTTCATGGACCTTTATAAATGCTGAGAGGTTTGATGAATTTAAATTTATTAACATTAGCCGTTAGTTCTTTAATGGTGTGTAACAGGTTAAAGCCATGTACACCAGAGGGCATGGTCTTGAGCTTGCTGATTCTTAGAGACTCTGGCTTCAAATTCAACACCACTATCAACAACAATCAGACCAGAAGAGCACAGTCAACTGGAAATATGCCTGTAGTTATATTCTTGATGAAGTCTCTGTGTTCTGAATCATCAACGATTACAAAGTGTTTTTGCATCTTAAATTTTCATGAGATGACAGCAATGATGATACTATGCCCATGCTCAGCAGTCGATTTATCCAAGGTGAAGATATGCCAGAAAAAGCCCTCTCTCATCTCGAAAGCATCTGTATTTTCTTTTCTTAATTTTATTTTATTTTAAAAATAAAAGGTGGAAAACATTAACAGACAGACAACCTTTTACAAAA
>NW_004955454.1:9359704-9364191 GCF_000276665.1 Chinchilla lanigera | reverse complement strand
GCTGAGTGTGTTTTTGGTTGTGGCTGTTTCTTCCAGTCTGTTCCATTGATCCTCAGGTCTGGTTTTTGGCCAGTACCAGGTCCATTTTATGACAGTAGCTTTGTAGTATAATATCAGGTCAGGGATTGTGATTCCACCTGACTTATCCTTGTTGCCCAGGATTGCTTTTGCTATTCTGGGTCTCTTCTGGTTCCAGATGAATTTAAGGCATGTGTTCTTGACATCTGTGAGGTATGCTAATGGTAGTTTAATGGGAATTGCATTGAATCTTTACAGTAGAAGTTCTATTCAATGAAAACTACAATACTCTGACAAAAGAGATCAAAGAAGATTTCAGTAAATGGAAAAATATTCCTTACTCATGGATCGCAAGAACCAACATTGTGCAAATGGTCATACTCTTTACTTTTCTTTTAATAGCTAACAACATCTTACATTTTGAATAAAAAAATATTGATTTAACATTTTATTCATTCTGTTAGAGTCTTTGATCATGGTAACTGCTTTCCCTTCTACATTTATTAACTTTTAAAACTCTTATTTAACCATTTTGTCCAGTTTATAAATATTCCTATTTTTCTCCTTTATTACTTATTCTATATAAATACAATTTCACTTTTAGTATTTTGGTGTACTATTTGTTAGTTATATATCTATTCTTTTATTAATTAATTTAAAGAAGACACTATTGATTCTTGCAATTGTTCAAAGAAGTTACTAATTTATTGTTCTTGAAAATTTTCTTCTGCTAAGTATTTTGTTTTAAATAGTTTGCTTGGTGATCCTGTGTTCTCAAAGCAAATCAAACCAAACCAAACCAAACCAAACCAAAACGAATAAAAACACAAAGCAGTCAGCAAAAGAGAAAACATGCCTGAACTTGCTTATGTGTCTCTTTCCTCCGTCCTTCCCCATATTAACCATGAAGGTGTTCCACAGATGACAGTGTAAAGAGGGTTTCCTGAAGCTATTTTGATTCAAATTTTATTTCTCTTTCCTTTTTCTACTCGGAATTGAATAAATGGCAACACCCTGCTCTACATCAGATTCAATCAGTGTTCAGGGGAAATCAATGTGAACTTCTGACTTGGAGATTACTCTCCCGCTCTTCCCCATGACTGTTTAGGGCTGAGGCAATTTAGAACAGACTTCGATTTACATGTTAATAAGATTAGATTATGGGTTAATAAAGCCACAGGCAACCATGGTTACCTAATGGTTTCAAAAGAATCTTACACGTTACTCAAACTGTTTTACTGCTTCTGATACTAAATTTTAAGGGGACAGTGGTGGATTTTATATCTTCTTACTATCAGTTTAAAATAATTATTCAATAAAAAATAATTATTCAATGAAAATACTGTACAAAGTTAATGTAATTGATGATTTATTTCAAATCTTAAATTATGTCTGGATAGGTTTTTGTTTGTTTTTTAATGAGGCACTTTAGCTAATGTTGAAGGCATTGTAAAAATGCTATTAGTCCTGTGGGCTCCTGCTGCAGGCTGTTTGGTGGGGTGAGAAACCCAATTAATACAAGTGCTGATTAACAAGAGAAAAGTATAAAAGTTTTTTTTTTTTTAATTTGCATATGCATTCTATCTTCACAAAAGAGCAAAGTCTGACAAATGTTTGAACCATGGTATTTTACACTTTTTAGACAAAAATAATAAATATGCAAAGGACAAATATTTCTCTGGACTCAGACTAAATTCTGAGGATGCTCCTGGAAGGTGAGAGTCAGGGGACTCTGCTACCAGTGAGAGACAAGGGTTACTTCAGAGTTTGCTTATTCAGCCTCATCCCAGCCCCAATTTCTAGGTGCTAGTGATCAAGGCCATTTTCCAGCCTTGATAATAAGAACATCTTTCCCCAAAGAATCTTGATGACTTACTGAATGTAGGCCACAGGGTGTTTTCTGAGTTCTAGTTCTTCAAGTGATTGGAGCTTAAAGGAATCAATATAGCGATTTTGCAAAGATGGTCTTTTACGCTCTTCACCTTGTTCCTCAGTATGGAGGTTAGGCAAAAGCGTCAACTTGACTGGCTTTGTGATCCGCTCGGCAGATGGAGAAGTACACTACTTCATGTATCCGAGTGGGTCATAGACTTGAGTCCTTTGGTCTCTTGTCTCTTCCTGTCTGCTGTTGCTTACCTAGAGGTCATAAAATCCACTTGGGGCTCACAGATAAGAACACATTCTCATCTCCATCTCATTTTCGGGCAAAGAAGCCCTAAAATTAAAATGAGTAGATTGATTAAGCCTCATATGCAATGAAAAACAATGTCTAGAGATCAGTGCTAAGAGGAAGATAAGTGAGGGATGGAAGGGAGAAAGAGAGGAAGATGACTGATGACATGTGCTCTTGGAACCCTGATGACTGCAGGAATAGATCTGTGATCTTTCCAGTAAACATGAACCAAGCTCTAAATTCTCTAATGGAATATAGTTTTACAATGTATGGTTTTCTAATGTTCTTCTCAGTTTTCACACACCACTCTAATCCCCACAGGGATTCAACAGCTTTCCTTAAATCCAAGCCAGTTGGAATTGGGAGCTCAGATCGTTCTTTCCAGTAATAATGTGTGGATTCTAAATCCTCTATGCTTTGGCAATGCTGCTATCTGAAGATTACACTCCTGTCAGTGGGAAACCTGAGCCATTTACCGGAACCGTTACTCAACCAAATAAAATCTGCTCGTCCATGGTTTGCAAGGCTGCAATGAACTCACACTTTTCACATCCTGGAGCCTCTGTTTTCTAGTCTTTGAATGAAGTCTTGAAAAATGTAAAAAAAAAATAAGTAACTTTTATATCAATAAAATAAATATTCTAGTATCAATTTGGACGTCCAAATATAAAAAGAAATATTCCAGGTTGCTAATATTCATAGCACTCTTTTTACTAGCTCACCACCTATGGAGTACAGCTGATTGGCTTCCTTATTATTAACATTTGGTATTTTATTCATTTAAAACCTAATGTAGCAGACAACACTTTGTGGTATAGAAGTCAGTCTCCAAATTGATGGCTTTCCATAGGAATTAAAAAAGATAATCATTTGTAAATCTTTTACCAATTTCATACCATTTACAAAAATATAATAGTCATTGTATAGACAATTTTGAAATATGTAAGAAGATAGAGTACATTGGAGATGTATTTATAAAAGTGATTGTTTTATTCTCACCTAAAAAGATGCATTTATCTTGTAATTTACACATTACATCTTCCAAATTATATAGATAAGATGTCATGTTTTCATTTAAATCTCCTCTCTGCAAGTCATATTCAGTGTTAAATTTATTAATTATCTACATGTACATTTTGATATGCATAACTGCAGTGTTTCTTACAAAGCAGTTGTCTAAAACAGGAATTCATTGGAATAAAGGTTTATGAAAAGATGAAAGAAGTATACCTATTACAAGGTCTCAGTGAAATTAAAGGGTCCTTTTCTTGCGAGATCCTTGATCATATCTCTATGAAGCCTCTTTCACAGCCTGGTTGCTACATTTAGACAGAATATCCCTAAGATACATTTTAGGTAAGGACATTTCATTCTAAAAATAAAAGTACAAGAAGGAGATAAACTTTCAAGAAAAACCTCTTCATGTTTCTTCAAGAAGCTATTCAAATACAAACAGAGCTCTACTATCATCAGTTTGCATTGCACTGAAATTACACTTACAGTGACAAACTAGTTGTTTTCCTATGGTTTAAACACAACTGGGGCCTGGGGATTTAGCTCAGCGGTTAGGCGCCTGCCTGGCAAGCACAAGGTCGTGAGTTTGATTCCTGGTACCGGAAAAAAAAAAAATCGCACACACAAAAAATGAACATAGCTGGAAGACAAGAGATTGTTGACAAGTTTTGTTCTTTATTATGCTCTATTTCCACACTAATTTGCCTATATGGTAGTTTCTACTAATCACTTCTAACATGATGAAAGCGTGGGTAAAAGGAAAGTAGGAGTAGATCTCTCGCAAATGGGAAGGGGTCGGGGAGACCAAGGGTGAGGGAGACGGGAAGAAGGGGATGTATGAAGATGTACCAGCTGCCATATACAGGTACTGAACACCCACAGTGAATGTAAACATCATACGCCATGCACAGGAGCTAAAAATAATGATGGCAACAGCAATGAAATCGGGGAAAGGTGACTTAAATATGGACGGCAGGAGTGAGACAGCGAAGGAGACTGAACAACAAACCAGCTGTACTGTACGAGTAGCTACTCCCCAGCGCGAGTGTAAACTTCACGCACTGTAAACACACATCAACAAAATAAAGAAAAAAACAAGAAAGAATATTGTGAAAAGTTTTTTTTTTTTAATATGCAAAGACTCTAACAAATATTTGTTCATGTATCTAGATATTAATAGATCCTGGGAGGGGCTGGGGATTTAGCTCAGCGGCAAAAGCGCCTGCCTGGCAAGCGCAAGGTCGTGAGTTCAGTTCCCGGTACCGGAGAAAAACCAAAAAAA
>NW_004955454.1:9354923-9359604 GCF_000276665.1 Chinchilla lanigera | reverse complement strand
AAAAACATTTAATAATATTCAGTGATGAAAGTGTCGTTTGGTGAACAGAACCATATTCAATAATCACACTAACATGAAGATGTGAAAGAAAAGGATAATACGCTGCTCAAGTCCTCCTTGTTTTTATGTGAATATCTAACTGAATGAACTTTCTGGATGTCTTCTATGAGAAAGAGTTAGTGTTTGCCATTTCCTGTAATATTTAGCAGTTTACCGGGCTTTCCTCACTGTTCTTCATTTTGATAAATTTGAGGATTATTGACCAAGCGTTTCGTAGAAAGGCTTTCTTTTTTTTTTTTTTCTTCTTCTTCTTTTTTTTTAAAAAAGGCTTTCAACTTGGATATTTTCCATATTCTCTTCATGACTATACTGGAGTTATATTATTTGGGATAAAAACTTCATAACTAAAGTGCTTTTTCCATAGCACAGTGTCAGGGCTAGGGATATAGCTCAGTGGCACAAGTGCCTACCTGGCAAGAGCAAGGTCCTGAGTTCGATTCCCGGTACAAAAAATAAAAAAATAAAAACCAAAAGCATAGCGTATGTCAAGAATACCCGCGTTATCAATGTGACATAAACTTCATCACTTGGTTCATATAGCATTTATCATGTTTCTCCACCACAGACTTGCTATCATTTCTCCTACTCCACACTGTTCTTCCTGTAAGTAGTGTTATGAACAGTCCAAATTTAAGGAATGGGAAATTATATCCTTTCCCTGAAATGGAGGGGGAAATTGGGATATTCTGCAAGGGAAAGTTGTCTCTTCTATCTCATTTGTTTATTCAATTATTTATGGCATTTGAGACTTACAAATACGTATTTGACACTTCATATTGCGATCAAAACCAGTAATATTTATTTTATTGCTCCAGGTGCTCCAGTCTTGGCCCTTTGGAGATATTTCACTTGGGCCATGTGTTTCTTTGACATAATTTATCTTTTTAAAAAAATTCTAGACACTGTGGTCCTACAGTATACTCCTGGCTTATCTGATCAATTCATTGTCCCAATTCTAAAATCAACCATAATAAACATAATTTATTTCATTTCTGAATGATATTAGAAGCCAAGATCTACACCCACACATGGATGCATCCCTGCATCTAGTCCTCCTTGTTGACAGAACAAAGAAATATTGTGTATTTGAAACTTGTGTGTTTCACATGCTTGTACACATGCTAATATGCATCCATCCATATATATACTGCACCTGAATTCACCTTGACATACTTAACCCTGCACTGCACAGTTGATTCCGCTCTCCTCCTCTTGTCTGTTAATACTTCCCACTCCTACATTAAGACACCTGCCTCTTTCTGTCTTCTCCTCATTCATTTAATTGTTCCATTTAAGTAAATATATACAGTAGTATTAGAAGTAGTAGAAGTAAAAGTAATAGAATACCTAATCCTTAAGAAATAACTTTATCAACTACAATGCACTGTGTGTAGTTTGTTTTACCTATAGTTTTATAGGCTATGTTCATTTCCAAAGTTACTCAAGGGAGCACTTTGTCCCCCATTACTGGTGAGAGTACTTCACATAATTGTAATAAATTCAGATCTTCTTGTGAACTGTAATAAACTCAGATTTCTCTGTGACATTCTGCATTCCATCTTGGGATACCTCATTATTTTAAGTGATTTTTAAACATAAAATTTGCATGCATTGTACATTAATATTCCATTTTCATGCTATAAAGTTTTATACATTTCGACAAATAAGTACTACCCATACTGGAGTTTTGTCCATGTGCATGTAGAAGGACAAGTGGGATTCAACTATTCATATGATTTGCATTCCTAACATTCATCTAAGCCATGAAAGCATGTCCTAAAAGGTCTCATGATAATGCACAAAGCGCTGATATTACTGATGAAGTCCCATTTCTGATATTTGATTTGTACTTTAGCAAAGAACAAAGCACTCATTGAAATATGCACAAGTATAGACTATTTAATAAAATCTTTTAGCTGGCCACTTCTGTTCTGTAAATTGCAGAATATATCTCACCTTAGATGGAAGCAAATTAGTTGACAAATTCATAATATACAATCTAGTGCAAGTGTCTTAAATAGATCATGTATTAATAAATACATAACATATTCTTTACTGTGTACATAGACTTTCTTCCAAGCTAGACATTTTTATAAACTTCCAAAGGTTTTCTGTCTGACAAAACTAAACAATGTACATTATAACCCATAAAAAGTTTTAGAGCAGATCAATTTATCTTTAATTGGTTGACTTAACTGAATTTAGCATCAAAATTTCTCCTCAGGGGTTGGTTTTGGCTCAGTAGGAGCTGTACTCAGTGACTATAGCATATTTGCTGTCATAGAAACCCGAAGAACTGTTTTAGAAAAGAATAAATATATCCAACAATTCACTCTGGACTAAAAATTACAATCCTCTAAATATAGAGTTGATCTTTATGTGTTCTCTTGCATACCAGTGAGGGATACTTTATGATTTTGTCCTTTAGTTATTGTGAGATGACATTCCAGGAGTTGTATCCTGGCTCGATTTATATAAAATGATTTGATTTTTTTAAAAAAAGTAAGAATCTTTAAAGAATATAAAATATATATGTAACTTAGGTTTGGAAAATATACTGTGTGCCGAAGTTATGTCAAGTATTTTAAGGTCCTACAAAATAAGACGATAGAGTTTTAAACTATACTTTCATAAAATTTCCACTTAAGTCTTCCTCTGATGTTGAAAGATGGCAATCTTTTTAACATAATGACATGCTAGGGTGATAAGAAAGTTGAGAATATTTAAGTAGACTCTCTTATTACCGAAATTCCTACCTTCCTCATGAGGAATGAAATGAATGAGAAAGTTTTTTCCTTACTGAAGTTTGTTCAAAATATATTCATATACTTTTTCGAGAAAGCTTGATCAAATCAGTGCTTTTTATGGCCAGAGGAATCAGCAAATGGGTGAAACATAATTATTACCTGAAACATATCACAATGTATTGCATTGAAGGACTTTCTGAAAAGCTGATTCCAGTGGGTGTTTTGTCTTTACAATCATGAGCACCCAATCTAACTCAGCTTGCATAACACTGTATTCTACATTTTAAGGTATAAATATATCCTATCGCCCCTTTAAGAAAAAAAGTAGAAAAACTAATGTGTATTGAAACTGTCATGTATGACTTTTCAATTATGTCAGGCTTGAAATAGAATTATATAACTGTATGGATTCATATAACCAAAAATAAAAGACCCAAGGAACAGTTTTTGAACTGCTTTTTTTTTTGGTAAGGAATACATTCTTTATTTACATGGTACTTGCATGAGGTATTTTAATGAGGTATTTTAACCCTTGGCTTCAAAAGTTAAACAGCAGTTAATTATAGGGAGGACAAGATTATAAATTCTACAGGTTGAAAACCGAAAAGCACAGCATGAATACTTTAAGATTCATCTCATTTTTGAGGCACTTGAAAATTGAAAGTGTAAATTATAAAAGCATTCCCTCCTACACTTTAATCAAAACACTGCTACAAAAGGAGAATTTGTAGCACAGAAAAAGCCTCGAAAGGAACATGATGTTACTGAATTATGTTACTTCTTAGAAATCAACGTAAAGTAAGGTGGGAATCACTATGATAAATGTGGGTGGCATTATTTCAAGAGGATGAGGTATATTCGTAAGGCTATAACAATCCCAGAAGGGAAAAATGAATCTCAAAAAAACAAGGCTTCCATTTCTGTGTGCTAATTGGAAGAAAAGAGAACAGATGGTTCTTTAGCCAACTGATACATTTTGTGCATGGTAATTTTTGCTGTGTGACCTTGTGTTGAATCAAGTGAAGGCCATCAGTTGAAAGGCAGAGTACTTAACAATCCTGGCTCAGGTGCGACCATGGTCAGGGGGCCTGCTAGTCACAGGAGTGCAGGGGCAGATACTTGGTCTTGGGTGGAAAGGCAACAGGCTGCACAGATGCAAAGGAGTTGCAATAAGGAAGCTCAAGTGTCTCAAACGGTCATCTGGGAACGGTCCTGAAGGACTGTAGTCAAATATACCCTTCCCTCAGAATTCACCGCACACACATGTCATACTATGTAATCAGTGATTCACACAAAATTCAATTCTGGGTTTTATAATAGGCCTGAAATCAAATACTGATGAGAAACAAAAATTCCAGCCAGAATGACTTAAAATATCAAAGAAACTTGAGCAATACGAACTGAAATGGCTGCAGAGAAAACTAAAATGTCATACATTAAACTTACTGTACTTGCCTTTACATTGATTAATTTAGAAATATTGGCTCACAGGGAGCTACAAAGGCAGCAGAAAAGTCACTTATACCATTTACCTAACGGCCTAATATGGTTACAACATTCCTAATTATATCAGCCCAGGAATGTGAAATTTGTACAATAGATTTCTAGTTGTATGTGATGTTAGCACATGTGTGAATGCATGACTATCAATGCAATAAAGACAGGGTTACTCCACTGTTATAGAATTGTCTTTCACGGCACTGATTTCTGTTTATAGTCACGTAGACTACTTTTCTCCACTCAAATTCTCTAACCACTGGAAACTACTGCTCTGTTCTCTATCCAGGAGTTGTATCCTGGCTTGATTTATATAAAATGATCTGATTTTTTTTTAAAAAGCAAGAATCTTTAAAGAATATAAAATATATATGTAA
>NW_004955454.1:9351149-9354808 GCF_000276665.1 Chinchilla lanigera | reverse complement strand
CTTCCTCTGATGTTGAAAGATGGCAATCTTTTTAACATAATGACATGCTAGGGTGATAAGAAAGTTGAGAATATTTAAGTAGACTCTCTTATTACTGAAATTCCTAGCTTCTTAAACTTATTATACTTAAATAGAAGAATGCATACCACACACATAAATTTACTTATATAAATAAAATTAAACTGCTCTATATTGACTATTTTATTTAGCATAACTACCCGTGAGATTGATTTAAGTTTGCATATCTTAATAGCATTCAAGTTTTCATTAGTGAGTGGTATTCCATGGTATGAATATACCACTTATTTACTTATTAGAGAAGTTTTGTAGGTTTTCTCCTTGAGGTATTAATAATTAAACTTATAGGCACAATCATGACAAAGTTTTTCTGTGACATAGGTTTTCATATTTCCAAATGTGATTGACACCCCATAGGTTAAAATGACTTCTGCTAATTTATCATCTTAATTAATTTGTTTACATTTTTACTAGCAATGCATGAGAACTCAGTAGAGCATCATAGCTATCATTTTGTATTGTCACTAATTTTTTTCACTTTAGCTATTCCAATAAGTATGTATTGATATTACAGTTTTATAAAATATATATTTCCCTTATGGATGATTTTGAACACCTTTTTATGTGTATATTAGCCATCCATTCTCTTTGGAAAACCTCCATAACTTCTTATGGTTTGGAACAAGAATTCCCCCCAAAGACTCGTATACTCATAAGCAGGGCTTTTGGAAGGTAATTGGATCCTGGGAGCAACATAGATGACTTGTTAAAAAGCAGGGATGGTGGAAGAGGTGCATCACACAAAATGTGTCTTGGAAGGGTGTAGCTCCTTTTCCAGCTCCTAATTTCCGTGCTTCATGGCTTTCATGACAAAAGAAACTTTCCTCTGCCAAGCCCATCATCCTACTTCTCTGTTTATGCCCGCCAACCATGGATTAAGGCATCTCAACATGTGAACCAAAATAAACCTTTCCTCATTTAAGTTATAAGTGTTGGGTCTTTTGTACCAGTGGAAAAGAAAGTGACTAATACAGATTCTCCTTTGAGTAAGGTTATTCTGGAATTATGTGATCCTGTAGTTCAGAAGCCTTTGGAACTGCTTTGTGAGAGGAGTTTGGAAAGATTTTTCAACCCCAACTAGAGAAACCCGAGAATGTTGAAAGTCCAACATAAAGGGTTCTTGTCAGGGTTCACATAAAAATACAGATGGTAAAGATCAAACTCAGTAACTTTCATTTGGGAATAAGGACTCCATTGGCATTTGAAATCAAGACCATGTGTGCTATGCTGTGGCACAAAATTTGCCTTAATTTTCTTCTTGTTCTCATAATTTGTAGGAGACTGAGATTAATAGTGGAAGACTAATCTGGCAGTGAGTATTTTAAGGCAGCCCAATGTTCAGACTCTGATATGGAGCTTTAATCCAGCTCCACATTGGGAATCAAAAGTACACCTCAGAGCTGAGTGATTTTAAATGTTTTAAGTTTTACCAGAAAGGAAGAATCTAGAAAGTTGGAGCAAAAGAGAGCTTGAGGATTAAAAGATTAGCATTACAGAAGTCAAATACTTTGCATTAAGACAATAAGAAAAATGTCTTAAGAGCATCCCAGAAATTCACAGGGCCCCAAAATTTTCTGGCTCATTGACTCAAAAATAAAAGCCTTTGCTTTGAAAAGAGGGGGTCCTGAGAAACCCTGGTAGAGAAAAGCTGACCAGGGAGTTGGTTTGCCAGGATTCTTTTCCTCAGGCACACAAACACTTGGAACCTGCTGAAGCTATGTCCCAAGGGTACCAAGCTAGTACTTGTGCTGGCAACTGACCTTGGCAACATCCACATAGCAAGGCATGAAGAATGCAAGAATTCTGGGGTCAGAGAGGTGTCCACCCAGACTTCAGTAGGAGGCCTGATATTCCAGGCAGTATGCCCCTGAGAGGGCAGTGTGGAAAGCTATGTGAGTGTGGCTGAAAATGCAATTTTGACTCTAGGAATTTGGAGATGCAAAGATGTATAACATCCACCAAAGAAGACAGCAGGCAGGGAGGAAGCCACCCCAGGAGAGAATCCATGAGAGCAATGTTGTTGTGGCAGCGCTGCTCAAGTGTTACGAAGCTCACATCTTGCCAGAACTTCATAAACATGATGCTACAACATATAATGCTTGCCCTGCTGGGTTCCAGTCTTACTTTAGTACATTGTTTCCTTCCCCTCTGTTCCTCCCCTTTGGAATGGAAATGTTTGTACTCTGTCATTTTATGTCAGGAGTGTTTAACTTCATATTGGTTTTTATAGGGGATCACAGCTAAGAGTTTACCTTGTGTCTCAGAGGAGAATTTTCTTGGACTTTATGGCTGTGCAGGAACTGTTAAGAGGTTGACAGCTCTCAGGGACAGACTAAATGTGTTTTGCCTAAAGAGATGTGTGTGAGTCATTTAAGGGCCAGGACCAGAATGTTATGCTTGGGATGAATAACGTCCCTCAGATGTCCCTCAGATACGTAGGTGGGACTTCTACAAGGTGAATGAATCTTGTGGCAATGTCACTGACTTGGGGTGGGGGTCTGGTCAGAAGAGGTAGGTCACTGTGTGTGACCTTGGAAGGTATATCTTCCTTCCTGGCTACCTTGCATCTATGTTTTCTGGTCACCATGAAATGAGCAGGTTTCCTCTACCCAGGTCCTCCTACCATGCTCCTTGTGTGTTTGTTCTTGCCAGACCTGGAGGGAAGCTTCTGCAACTGTGAGCTAAAATAAACCTCTACTCCTTTACCTTGCAGGGTCAATTATTTTGGTTCAGCAAAGAGGAGACTGACTAACGCATGACTATTGCATATTTGTAATTGGATTGTTTTCTTAATTTTTTTTTTTTTTTTTTTTTTTGGTTTTGGTTTTTCTCCGCTACTGGGAACCGAACTCACGACCTTGCGCTTGCCAGGCAGGCGCTTTGCCGCTGAGCTAAATCCCCAGCCCCTGTTTTCTTAATGTTGACAGGAATTTTGTTTCAATTGGGGGGAGGATTAAATCAAGGACCTTGCACATGCTAGGCAAGCTCTCTAACTCCCTAGGCAAGCTCTCTCTGGCTTTCAACCTGGGAGTGCTCTTTATGTATTCTAAATAGGTCTTCTTTGTCTGAAATTTGGTGTGCAAATATTTTCCTTCAGTATTTATCCTGACGTTTTATTGTCTTAGTAGACTGGTACTTAAAGGAAAAGTTTTTAAATATTTTATATGCTCTTTTTTATCATTTTTTTTTCTATTATGCCAGGTAAATCTCTTGCCGTGTATAAGAATTCTTCACTAATCACTAGGTTCTGAAAATTGTCTCTTATTCTATCTCCTAAACATTATAGAGTTTTAAATTATATATTCAAAATCAGTTAATTTTTGTACAGGATGTAAGAATTAAATTCATATGTTGTTTTATCTATGAATGCCCAATAACTGGAGGACCATTTGAACTCACAAGTATTTGGAAAATCCAAAAGTAATCACTCAAAACTTAAGTCCTATCACATGTGAGAACACACATGCAATCTGTTGCACATTTGTTCCTACCTGTATTTGCAAGTTTTGATAAGCCAATTTTATCAACATATAAAAAAGTTCAACATCTACATGTCTGCTTTAGTTTTTTTTTTTTTTTTT
>NW_004955454.1:9275362-9351049 GCF_000276665.1 Chinchilla lanigera | reverse complement strand
CACTTGCCAGGCAGGTGCTGTGCCGCTGAGCTAAATCCCCAGCCCTACATATCTGCTTTAAAATTTTTATTCAACTTTATTCTTTAGAACTTTTTGGATTTATCATATATTATCCTTTCTCACTTTCAATGCATGTATTACACTTAGAATATTTTTAATGTATAGAGTATTATCAGAAAAAGTTTTTATTGGATTATCAATTTCATTTCAGGCTGCAAACACAAACTCACATCACTGTTATTAAGTATCAACCTACATAAAAGATGAGGACCATAACAATTTATTGTTAATAATGTCTGCACTTGGAGTGATATTTGACAGCTTCTTTTGAACATCCTTGCACATTGGAAACATTTCTGTTAAAATTACAACTTTTATCAGGAAAATTTATTTTTAGAACTTTCACTGGTTATTAGTGTTGCAAACAATACAATTCTTAGATTTTCAAAGATAAATGAAGTTCCCTGTAAATCCATTGCACTTTTGATTAGAAATAATATACAGCGCAAGTAAACAATAAGTCAAGGTGGTACTTAGAATCTTCCTTTCAGGTTAAGTACTTGGACTTTGCATTCCAAAGATGGGTACAATGTTAAGAATTTTCAGTTTGTGTTCTGTTGACAGACTGTACAGAATGTTTTAGAGCTTCCATCACATAATCTGTAAAATGGACATTGGAGTACTTAATTTAAAAGGCTTTGTGAACAATAAGTACGAGTCCCTCAAGCATGAAAGAGAGAAGTGTTAAGATGTTACTCTTGGATCCAGACCTGGACTCTGTCCCTGGTTAACAATGTGGCCTCCAAACTACTAAATATATCATAATATAGCTAACATGATGGTATTTATCCCATCGATATTTTTGTGAGAACGGAATGCTACAATATATGCAATATACTTTTTGAGATTCTTGCTTGACGTGTATTCTCAAAATGCTACAGTTTGGAGAGGGGTTGGACCCCAAAGCTTCGGGCACTGGAAGCTTTGTCTCTGAGTGCTGGTGTTGAAATGGTAGATTTTTTCAGAGGTGGGTCCTGGTAGGAGGTAATAAAGTTGGGGGAAGAGCTTCTGGAAGGGATTTGTTCTGTTAATGGTAAATGACTGTGAAGACAGGAGCCTGGTATCTTGGAAGAGGTTACTTACCTGGACAGTGAGTAGCTTGGAACTGAGGCCCTCCTTCGAGTTTGATTATTTGAATTTCACATACAAGGGGGAACTTGTGGTATTTGTCTTAATGTGCCTGACTTTTGTCACTTCCCGTAATGGTCTCCAAATCCACTCATTCTGTCATCATATGAAAAGTTATTTCCTTTTTAAGGCTGAAAAGTGCTTAATTGTACATTTCTTTACCCATTCATTCAATGATGGACTCTAATTGATTCCTACCTTGGCTACTCTGAATAATGCTCCAGCGAACAGAAAAGCGAAGGCGTCTATTCAGTGCTTTGCTTTGAAATATTTTGGGCGAATACTTAGAAGTAAATTGCTGGATCATATTTTTTTGAGGAATCTCAATACAGTTTTTCATAATAGCTGTATTTTGTCTTCTCACAGCATACATATTTCCTTTGACTCATTTTAGACAATATTTATTATCTTTCTTATTTTTGACAACAGCTTTCTGACAAACATAAGGTGGTATCAAATGTAACGTATATTGTGCTTTGAGATACACTTTTCTAGTGATTAGGGATATTGAATATTTTTCACACATCCGTTGTTCATTTGTATGTCATCTTTTGAGAGCTGTCTAGCCAAATTCTTGTCTACTCTTTACTGCACTGTTAGTACAATAATTCTCTGCATAATAATGTTTGATTAAGGAGCTGCCTATTTAGCAGTGGTCAAGATATTATAATGAAGAATAAAAGTTAATTGCGTGGTAACACGATAGTAATCTTAACATCATAACACAATGCATTACTCGTGTGTTTTTGATGATATTGGTGTAAATAAATCTACCATACAACCAGTTTTATAAAAGTATAGAACCTCCAGGGGCTGGGGATTTAGCTCAGCGGCAAAAGCGCCTGCCTGGCAAGTGCAACGTCGTGAGTTCGGTTCCCGGTACTGGAGAAAAACCAAAACCAAAAAAAAAAAAAAAAAGTATAGTACATCCAGTTACATGTAGAACCTAATATTTGAAAACAATAGTGACTATTTTACTGGTTTATGTATATAATGTATGATATTATATACATTTAATTATTACTTTAGAGCATACTTCTTATTTTTTAAAGTTTACTTTGAAAGTGTGCCATCCTATGTCACAATGGCCATGTATTTCTCATATTTACTGACTTGATTCATCTTTTCTGTGGTGATCATTTAGACCTCATTTACTTGCATTTTTCAGGGTCTTAAGAAAAATGGGCTTGCAAAGATTTTTTTTATAATCTGTCCTAACTGAGCTATTATAAATAGTGTTTTAATGAACAGGAATGCAACAGATATCTATGCTGTCCTATTAATTCTTACCATTTTGTCCACAAGCTTTTAATTTTGATATAATTCTATTTGCCTGTTCTTTCGATGTCAAATGTAAAGAAAATTCCATTGTCCACTAAGATCAATGTCCTGTATTTTTTCTCTGTGTTTATTTTAGTAGTACTATGGTTTCAAGACTTATGTTTAAGTATTTAATAAATTTTGATTTGATTTTTAAATGTTATGGAATAAAGATCCAGTTTTATTCTAAAGCATGAGTGTCTCGCTTTCCCAGTGTCATTTATTAAGGAGATTGTCCTTCTCCCAGTGGGTATACCTGGCACAGTGGTGAAAGGCCAGTGGAGTGTATATACAAACCTGGGTTCATTTCTGGATTCTCTACTCTGTTCATTGGTATATGAGTCATTTTTATGTCAGTACCATGCTGTTTTAATTACAATTGCTTACTATTACATGCAACAAGAAACCAGGCAAGGGAACAGAGAGAACAAGAATGATTAAAAAAAAAAAACATCTACCAGAGTGACCATAAATTCAAATCCAAGATGTAATTAAGCATGGAAACCCAGTCATCTTTCTACATCCTCTAAGTACAAATGTCCTGATTAGTAACTCAGGCACACGAACAAGGAGACTCAGCAATAGGAACATGGGCAGGTATTAATGTCCATCTATCTGTTCATTGAGAACAGAGAAGAAAAGAGAGGGAAAGTCTTCCGAGAAAAGGATTATTTACAATTTTTAAAGTGTTTCTTATCCAGATTCTATTTGTTTTATAATGTGTGCGTGTGTACGTATGTGTGCATGTAAAATTAAAGTTTTCCAAGAAAAATGGTCATGTGTAATGAAATAAATATAAGCAAACGTTTCTTTAAATTTGCAACTATTAGGCAATGGAGACTTGCATAGTATTGATTTCCCAAAGATTTCAGTGTTCACAATTCTTATTGTGGTGACAGAGCTGTGACTGATCCGATGTGTCTTAATTCCTAAGTTACTTCCCAAAGTCTGCTATACACTTCAGAGATTTTGACAAGTTAGTCTTACTTCTGAGAGCTCACATATGCTCTTATTTTTCCTATGAAAGTATATTCTGCCTCCTCACAAAACTAAGTTTCTCTCATTGTTTTTCTTTCCAATTATATGTCATATCTTTAAAGAGCACATTGTTGACTTCCTTATCTAAATCAGGTTTCATAGTAATGATTTTATTTTGTTAATATATATCTGTTAGAGTGTGATTAATTTGTAAAATACCTGCTGCTCCCAGTAGCTAGATCCTCGGTGATGGTATGGATATATCTGATTTTTACTTCACATCAAGTTCTGCACGGAATTTTATCTGGAATACTGTATCTATAAATAGACATTTCTAGAAACCAACAATGAATAAAATAATTTTGTCAACTTTATTGAACGTGCCTTCAGTACTGATACATACAATAAGGAAATATTTGATATTTGTATCTGCTAAAATCCAAATTTTTCTATACTGAGTGGGTTTCCAAAAAATTGAGTATATCCACAAGATATGAAAATGTGGTTTTGTTTGATAGTCACATATTTTTCCCTTGACTGAAGATAATTTTCAAAAACAAAGTTCAGATGTGTGCGGTGTTGACTGAGGACATGAATCATATTACATGTCTGCTCATGTGACCATATTGTGGTACCAGGAACTAATGTGTATATCACACAATGGAATGTTTTATTATTTTGTACTGTTATATGCATAGGGTTGGTTCCAATGCATAGACTAATAAGACATCTACTTTGCTGTCTTGTAAAATATTTTAAATATTAATATAATATAATGATATAGTAAAAATGAAATTAAATTGATTTGAACAATCATTTGAAAAGACAAAATTTATGCTTTTTGTGGAAATTTTAAAGTAATATATTTATGGCTTCAATCAATTAAATTTATATGAAACTGTCACTTTCTTTTTGCTAAGTGTTTTTCTTTTGGACTATATTTCTACTCTAGAAACCAGATTACTAAATTGCAAGAAGTGACACTGGAAACATCCAGCCAAGATGATCAGTATTCAACAATTTGGATGATTTTAACTGTTATGCATACATTTTTTCTCTCAGTTTCAAAGATTACCTTAAAATGACTTTTTATTTGGAAGAAGTGAACAAATACTGCAAAGTTTGAAGACAACTTTCAACCAACACACAAACCATGAATCAAAATAATATGTTAGGTTAGATCTAACCATACCTTAACTGAGTATGTACCTATAGGGAACAGCAGGTAGTTTACAAATTGGTCACACTCCAATAGATATATATTGACAAAATAGAGTCATTACTATGAAATCTGGTTTAGACAGGAAATCAGTAATGTGCTCTTCGAAGATATGACACATAATTTGAAAGAAAAACAATGAGTGAAAGAGTTTTGTAAGGAGGCAGAATCTACTTTCATAGGAGAAAATAATAGCATATGTGAAATCCCAGAGGTAAGACTAGCTTGCCATAATCTCTGAAGTGTACAGCAGGTTTTAAGAAGTAATTTAGTAATTAAGATACATCAGACCAGTCACAGCTCTGTCACCATAATAAGGATAGTGAACACTCATTGAGCTCTTTGGGAAATCCATACTGTGCTAAGTCCCTATTCTCTAACAGTTGCAAACTTAAAAAAATGTTTGTTTATATTTATTGCATTACACATGAACAGTTTTCTTGTAAAATTTTAATTACACTTGCTCACATACATACACATGCACACATTATAAAACAAATGGAATCTGGATAAGAAACAGTTTACAAATTGTACATAATCCTTTGTTCAAAAATCTTTTGCCTGCTTTTCTTCTCTATTCTAGATGAGTAGATAGATGGACATTTATCAATATGTACAAATTTGCACAATTACATAAATGAATGTATGTGAATATTTTTATGCACATATATCTGTATATTTGTGTATAATTATGTGTGGAATAAGGTTGATATGTGTGGGACAGAAGCACAAATAATTATTTTCCTTTCAGCATATTTTTCTTTCAATTTAATGCTATATAATACTCTAAATATCTTAAATTTCCATGTATATGCATATATTTTCATTATAATCACTGAAAAATCACCATTAAATAGAGATTTTTTTTAAAATCTACTTGTTTGGTTCACTTAATCCCTGCTGGGAAATTGAGTTAAATTTGTACTCCAAAGAACAACACTCTGATGAAGATTGCTTGAATCATCTGTCTTTCTTTCTGTCTGTCTGTCTTTCATTCATTAATTTTCTTTATTTTTTCTGTCTTTCTTCTTACTTCTCCATCATTGTATCTATGCATTCATCTATTCATTTGCATAAGATTTCTGAAAGATGACTCTTAACTTAGAATATCCTAATCAAAGCCTAGAACCAAGTTTTCCTAAAGAGAGCACTGAAATTCTGTCAATGCATACAAATTCTCTTTAATTTGTGATGCTTATGACCCAGTGACACAGTGTCTCCTGAATGCCTTAGCATTTCTACTTTATACTAAAAGGAATGTAGTTGTCCTATTTTGTTTTTACTAGACTTCTTAATTCTAGGTCATTTATTATCAAACTCAATGACTAATAAATTTAAATTCATATTCTCTGGTGCAAATTCAATCAGATAATAAGATGATCCATTGCTATGTATCCTTCATCTGTTGGTATCTATCTATGTATTCTTGGTATCTATCTATGTATATACACTTATGTATATAAAGGGATACTTCTTGAGGCTTTAAACTTCTAAATCTTATGTTTGGGCTAGTAATACTAATGATAGGAAAATACTGTCAGCTAGGGACAAAACATATATGAAACGATGGATGTTTCCTTACAAACTGGTGCTACAATGTGAGAGGCAACGTATGACAGCATCATTCCAATCAATTCTCCAGCTACTAAAATAACTTCATAAAAATTCTTCTGGATGGCCCCAAATAAAAGAAAAAAAAAACAAAGTAAATGTTAATTAAAAGAAGATAGGAAAAGGAAATTTGACTTTGACTACATTTTTCCTTTTGCGAACTGAAAAATTTTCTATAAATTCTGTATGCTCCTGGATAGGAAGATTGCCATGTTGGATTCCATGTTTTGATAACTGTATTCTTTATGAAAAGAGTTATTGTTCCTGGGAAACATATATTGAAGTACTTCAGATCAAAGGAAAGCAGTTCCACAATTTATTGTCAGATTGTTTAGAGAAAAATGGATAATCAAATTACAGATGATATATAGAAAAATAAAAATGTGTGTTATATAAAGTTCAAAAAGGTTCTGAGTGAAAAGTATGTCAAAATTCTCAAAGGTGTTCTTGTAAGTTTTATGTAAATATACATGATAATTTAAAAAAAGCTTTACAGGGGCTGGGGATTTAGCTCAGCGGCAAAGCACCTGCCTGGCAAGTGCAAGGTCGTGAGTTCGGTTCCCGGTACTGTAGAAAAACTAAAAATAAATAAATAAATAAATAAAGCTTTACAAATGATAGCAATGTCAGAGGAAACCCTGACTGCTTTACTATGGATTCTAAAGATTACTGTGAAGAAATAGTTAAAGGAAGCCAGTATTTTGTTTTACTGTTGGTGTTACCATTACAATATTGTACTCTGAGAATACTCTGAATCACAGTATTATACTTGAAGAATGACTCTGAGTTGTGAAAACATGTACACATACAAAAAAAAATAATAAAAAAGAAATGAACAAAATGTAAAATTTCAATGAAGTTTTCTCTGCCTCGCTCTAATACTCCACACATTTTAGTATTCTCCCTTGTAATAATTTCCTTACTATTATTAATTAATAGGAACTTTATTGTATATGCAGCTAATAAAATGTCATGTGCATAAACTCCCTCAGAGCAGTTTTCATTTTTAAGGTAAGCAAAAATTATTGAGTATACTTTCCTTTTGAAAAAAAAGAGAGTCTAAGTTCTGATTGATTTCAAGAGGTTATTCTGAATCTGCTTGGTTTCCAGAATTACTAATTTAATAATTTTAATTATTAATTAAATTATTAATTATAATCAGGGATTTAACTTCAGTAGAAATTATTTTGTATTATATACCCCATTGCACCTTCCAGGTAAATGTTGCCTATTTCATTTTTGTCTTCTTCATTTTCCTGCTTAATAAACAATTGAAATTTCTTCAGAGAAAAATCCTATTGTACGAGAGCGATTAGCATTGCAGATCATTTTTAAAATTATATTTCCAGGATTTTAAACCTGGCATTATTCAGCTTTACATGGTGTGGAATGAAATACTTAATTTATGTTTTCACAATTGTCAGAATCACCTCATATATTAATGCTCTCACTCTCTTCTATCTGTGTATCTTATCATTCATAAAGGCAAACTGCAAAGAAAGTCTTTGCAAATGACAGTGCTAGGACCCTTTCACCTACTTAAATCAGAAGTTAGGCTGCTAGTAGTAATATACAAATCTTCATTTTATACTTTCTTATGTAGAACAGTTTCATGATGTAAAAGGAAAGCTAGCAGGGATTCAACAATGGTTGTTACATCGCATATTGTTGTTTTCAAATTAGTTATCCCGATCACCAGATGTCATCGTGCAAAATTGGTCAGGAAAAGAAAAATTTAAGCATTCACTGTTCCTTTCAATAAACCAGTAGACATCAGCACCACAATTATTGCAGCTATCCTTGTATATCCACATATATTGTTCCCTGTTGTGTTTTCTCTTTAAAATAAAAAGGAAAGCATATGTTTAAGAACTTGATATATTTATTCATTAATATCTCACTAAATAATTATTCATTCAATCATTAATATTTGATCTTGATACTGAGAGAAAATGGGATATAGCTGCATCTATTTCTACTCATGTATTCATGATTATATTTGTAGAAGAGTAGATCTTCTATCTCAGTCACCCATGATCTCAAGGAAGAGGGGCTTATTTTCACTCACAGTTTTAAAAGGGTCAGTTCATCGTCTGCTGGCTCCAACACAGAAACTGCGTGGTGGAAGGACCAGGCTGCGGAAAGGTGTGCGTATCACAGGAGCCAGGAACCACAGAGACGGGGAAGGCACAGGGGGCTGGACATACACCTTTCTGGGTCATACTCCTAGTGACTTACCTCTTCCTTTCCCCCCTCCCTTTGGTACTGGGAATTGAATGCAGGACTTTGCGCCGCTGAGCTATATCCCCAGCCGGATTTACCTCTTCCTAGCAGACCTTCACATGCAATAGGACATTCACTCAGTAAGCTCACTGGTAGATGGACCCTCAGATAAGTACAGTGCTTCGTGATCCATTGATCTTTCAACAGCACCTGTGACTGCACGGGGATTTAGGGAGACATTAAGATTTCAACCATCATACCCTCACTTCATGGACTAAATATTTCTTTCCTCCCAATCTATAGATGGAAATATCAGCCCCCAAGATGACGGTATCAGGGTTTAGGATTTTGGAAAGGTGTTTTAGGTCAGGAGGGTGGAGGGCTCATATATGAGATCAGTGTGGGATGAAGGAGACCCCAGGGAGACCTTCTTGCAATGGGAGGCCACAGTGGACAGATGGTCACCTTGGAGGATATGGTAGTCCTTGGACTCTGAAGGTGCTGCTGCCCTATTCTTGGTTTTTTTTCACATCACAACTGTGAGAAACAAGCTTCTATTGTTTATAAACCACACAGTCTATAGTATTTGGTAGATGGTTGCCTGTACGGACTAAGAAAGTATCAATGTCACCATGTCTGACAGAAACAAAACAATTATAAGGTTCAAATGTAAAGTGCAGATATTGCTCTTCCATAAGAATTCTCACGCTGGCATTCGTCACTGACGTTAAACAATGTGTCATCTTCCGGATCATCAATATCCCATCTGTGGTTGACAGCTGCTGTCAGAGAAGGCAGAAAACAGATGCTTCTTAATTATGAGGAGTATGGATAGAGAGATCCAAACCAATAATTCCTGGGGATGGCCAAAATCTCATTATTACAATAGACTGTAATAAGCAAGTCACATTTTGAGGAAATATTTCTTACATTGTTCATTTTTAGATAAAAAGTATGTTCATGATTACTTCGGTATTTGATATTATTTAAAATACTGAGTAGATATACTTAAGTTGTGAGTTTTTGTTTATGAATTATAGGTTAGTTACATATGCAGGATATTTGTACAAAGATTTCAGGAAAAATATATTTTGTAATGTCTATTCAAATTCGAAAACAATAGATTGAATGTATTTTGTTTCAACAAAGCTGTGCCTACTTGTAGATATTGCTGTCTCCAGAAAAACCAAACAGATAGTTTTGTCAAGATATTCCCTTTTTGCCAGGTGTGATGGCGCACTCCTGTAATCCCAGCACTCGGGAGGCTGAGGCAGGAGGATTGTTGCAAGTTCGAGACCATTCTGTGCTACAAAGTGAGTTCAAGGCCAGCCTGAATTGCATAGTGAGACCCTGTCTCAAAAAGACAAAAAACAAAACAAAAATTCCCTTTTTTGCACATTTCACCATTATTTGCCTTTTTACTATCATTTTCAAAGCATAATGAGTTTTGCAGAGGGTATGTCTAACTATACCACCACTTGGAATGTAAATAGTTTATGTAATGACAATAAAAATTTTTGCTGTTTCTTATAAAATTATGTATACATTTGCAATTTGAGTTATCATTCCAAATCTAGGAATCTATACCAAAGATAAACTCCTGAGAAGTGAGTACAAAACATGTGCAAGATAATATTACTTCTAACAAAATTTTAAAATGCTAAATATCAGACAGAATTCAAAGTATACCAATAGGATACTGGTTTAACAAACTATGAAACAGCCGATCGATGTAATATACAAAGCTATAAAATTAATGCAGTAAGATCTTTATAGACTATTACGGCAAAATCTTTGTGAGATCATTGTACTTTTTACAATCTTATTGAAGGTAACCCACATAACTTAAGGATTATTGCTCTGAAAATCCAAGAAAACCTGGTTTGAGACATAAATAAATATATATCCACTTACACATTTAAGAATTAGTCTCAAATTTTCTACCGTGATAGAAAAACCATACTAGAATTTCCCTACTACTCTATATTATTTCACAAAATACATAAAGTAATATTTTCAGACAGTGAAAAATTAGAAGCTAAAGAAAGAGATGTACTAGAAGAAGAAAATCCCTAAGATGAATTTCACGTGATTTTGGGATCTCTCCCTTGATTTCCTAGACCAGAACATATTTCCTGAATGTGGAAGACATCAAATTATACTGCAAAAACAATAACCCTAAACTGGACTCTGAAATATCTGGATGCGTTGAGTAGCAGATAAGAATGAGCAGTAGGCAGAGGCACAGTGCATGAGGATTCTTCATAAATCTTAGTCAAGTCATACTGACTGTACAGATGTGGGACCTACAGGACTGAGGACAGCAGGGAAGCACCCGTGTGTACAATGAGAAATGGTGCTGACGCTCACCAGTGTAGAAAGACATGTGTATGTAAGATAGTCAAGTAAATCACTAGGATGGCCACACTTAACATCAGAAACCAGCCCTAAATGAAAACCTTCCTCAGGATCTAAGAAATTATATACCAGGCGTCAACAAAATCATCTTAAACTGTGTGTAAAGTAACTGCCTAGAATGAATGAAATTCAGTATCTTTTAGAATAAGGTAAGATAATCCAGATTCTGCACAATAAACCATAAAAAAGGATTGAAGATTTAATGGCAAACAAAAAGCTACATAAAAAGGAGAAAATGTTACCCATATTCAAGAAGAAAGTGATCAAAACAAATGGTCACTGATATCTGTCACTGTTTGAAATTGGCAGACTAAAGGACCTTAAAGCAGGCATTATGAAAGCGTAAAAATATTAGAAGTGTTTCATTCATACATATATATGAACGTATGAAATATATATGTGTGTTCTCTCTCTCTATATATAATTATATGTATATACATACACAGAGAGAGAAAAAATTATATATATAGATAGATAAGAGAAAAAATTATATATATATATATATATATATATATATATATATATATGTATATGAGAGAGAGAGAGACAAAGAGAGAGAACACCAAAAAATATACATACACTTCAGGAAAAGAAAAATAAGATGTTATGTTTTCAACACATGGCCACTACTTTGAACACCTCTTTTAATTGTTGCTGTTTTTTTTGTTTTTGTTTTTGTTTTTGTTTTTGTTTCTGTTTTTTTTTTCTGGTACCGGGGATTGAACTCATGACCTTGCACTTGCTGGGCAGGCGCTGTGCCGCTGAGCTAAATCCCCAGCCCCCACCTCTTTCAATTGTAGAAGACAAGACTAACTTGTATTAATCTAATGATGGCTCAGTAAATTTAGTATTAAGATATTTATGCAAGTTTTTTCTGGGTATATACTTTTTGGCCATATATATATATACATATATGTATATCTCCACACATTCAGATAGTACCCATTGGAACATATAAATATAAAATGGAAAATACAGGAAAGACCTAAGTAAAATTATACAAAAGAAAACCACAATATCCAAAACCGAAAATAGGAAGCTTGATAGTACACTGAGACCACAAATGACGAAGTCAGTAGACACAAGTGAGATTAAGGAAATTCTCCAATATGAAAATAGAAAGAAAATGCTTTCAAAGAATGGAGCGGAGACAACCTTACATAGCACAATATCAACAGAAAACACACAGTCATGTGCCACACAACTCAAATTTTGTTCACATAGACAGAGCATGGAGTTGTGGAAGCTGGGGTCAGAGGAAGGCAATCTGCTCGTAAAGCTGAACGAGAAATGGAAAGAAAACTGTTCCCTAATGTCACTGTTGAAACACTGAATTAAACCAATCCTGAAGCAATTTTTTCTTCTTAATTTTCAGTCTTTCATTGCTGATACCACTTAAGATTTCATTTTCTACAATTTACAAGAATATTCATCCCAAGTAAAGTGATACACAAATGAAGGCAGTACATAGACATGTGTTTGTAGACCAAGGACCACTCAGAGGAGGGGTGTAAGACATGGTAGGCATTCATGTGAACTGACTTCAATATCAATGACATGGACCGGAACAAGGGAAGTAAGAGATACTGTGTAGAGGTGGAGTAACAGTGTACTATTCTACAATTACTGTATGAATCTGTTCGTTGTTCCCAGTGGCCAAACTGCCCCTAAACCTATTGACAGTACAGTAGTTAGAGCAATTAATTCAAGATTAGAAGTCTTGCTAGAATAAGTCATAAAGGTATTCCAATTCTGCTTCCTTTTTAGAAAGTGAATTATGCTCATATATTTCTTCCTTTAGAAGATTATTCTGATGCACCTAGACATATTCTCTAAAATTATAGATAATATCTCATAGTTCAGTCAAAACCTATACAAATGTATCATTTTATATCAACTAAGCAAAAGTCACTGTCTTCTTATACCTTGTACATTTTCTCTACCATGTTCTCTACCTTGATTAAAAAATATCATTTGATGAAAGTGGAAAATACAATCACCTTCACATCAAATTAGTCACCAAGCCCCGCTCACTTTGTTTCCAAGATTCTTTTGGGACCTATTTGTCTACTCATCTCCATTTTCCCTCTCATGGTCATTTTCCCCAAGAAATGCTGGTGCTCCTGCTTTGATTTCTTATCCAACTTTTAGAAGACCAGTAGAATTGCTTACCTAATTTGCATAATTCCTTTTGCCTTCAAGTGTTTAGCTTGATCATCACTTGTAATATAAAATCTAAGTGTTTTAGCATAAAAAATAGCTTGTGAACTCAGTCCAATGGTATATGATTGGATGAAATCATTCTGGTCATAAATAACACCTAGTGGACAAGTACAAAATGCTCTTAGTGAACTCGTACCTGAAGTGATTTCAATATTCAATATAAGCTTTCTTAGTCATCCTTTCCTTGCTGAACAATCCTACATATTTACTGTTTGAGTGCATTCTCATGTATACTTTCCTCTGTCAGGTTTCCCTTTCTTTTTTTTGCACAAGCAGAATCAGACCAATGCTAGTCACTGTTGATGGTGAAGAGCTGCACTTGACATCTTTTCTGCTCTATGGTAATGATCTGACAGCACCTCCTACAGAGAGGGCAGGGGACTGCAATTTATTATGCAGACCTACAAAATGATTAATAAAAAATGCCTTCTGAATGGATTTTAATTATTGAAAACAACTTCCTTGAAAGATATTTTATTTAATTATTGTGTTTAACTTATAATAATTTTTCATGTTCATGTGATACTATACTTATATTTCTATATGTCCACACAACAGCATACACTGCTCAAAGTGGGGTAATTTGCCATAACCCTTTCATGATTTCTTTACTTTTGAAGACTTTGAGCTCTTCTTCTACACCTTCATAAAGTAGCTACAGTTTATTGTGAACTGTAATCATCCCCTTATGCTGTGAAACACTGTAATTTATTCCTTCTCTCTAACAGTGTCTTGCTATCCATTTTTTTAAAAGCTGAAAATCTCGTAATGAAATAATAGAAATCCCTGCAAAGTTCCACAAAGAGAATACTTCTCCATTTGCACAATTTTGAGATTAAAACTCCATTTTGTCAGGTACTTTGCAAGTACAGTGAAATTTGAGCACATTCCCTTCATGTTGTGGCTGATGGGCTGTCATAAACGGCTTTTATCAGTTTGAGATAAAGACCGCCTCTTCCAATTTTCTGTAGGGTCACCTAAATGAGTGCTGGACTTAGCCAAATGCTTTTTCTGCATCTATTCAGATGATCGGATTTTTTTGTCTTTCATTGTGTTAACATGGTATACCATATTTTTTGATTTGCGTATGTTGAACCATGGCTACATCCCTGGTATGAAGTCTACTTGGTCATGGTGCATAATCTTGATGATTTGCTGCACTCTATTTGCCAGTAACTTGTTGAGGATTTTTGTATCTATGTTTATTAGGGAGTTTCGCCTGTATATTTCTCTTTTTTGGTTGGATCCTTCATTGAAGATAGTTTGTTCTGCTGCTAGAATTCCCACTCCAGAGCACTTTGAGATAAAATGGTGGTTCCACCCTCCAGTTGCTACTCAGGTGGACTGGATGTATATATGGGAGAGTTCCGGTTCACTCCCCAACTGATGACTGGGTTAGACCAATGAGAAAAATGTTTCATGTTTTCACTGTTGCCTAGAGCTGCACAAGACTCTCCTGGTCCAGGTCAGGTCTCAGTCTACTTTTAAGGAGTAAGGTTGCTTTTGCCGACCCCTGCCAGGTCAGTTACCTATCTACTCCACCTGCACTTTGAAGTTTCCAGTGTGCCAGGGGTGAGCTATTTGTCCAGTAGCAGTAAATCCCATTTTCTTCTTCTTCTCTGTCAGTACCCCTGTGGGTTTTGTGTGGTTTAGAATCCCTTGGATTTCTCTCTGGACTGTCATTTCCTGACTCTCAACACTTTGTTCTGGAGAAGCTGAGCAGATGACACTTAGCATGCCACCATTTTTTACTGCCTCGAAACAAATACAATCCCTCAACTTAAAAATCAATCAGCTCCTTCCAATCCCAAACAATGAATACATTAGAACAAGTAAATATTTATCACCACATTGGAAAGATATCTAATATCACTAGAAGTAATGAATTTCAAAGGAAAATATAGTTTACTACAATCAAATCATCTATTAATTATTAAATTTTTAAAAAGCTGTTTTATTACAAGTATAGAAAATGCAAATTGAAACAGTGAACTGTATTTTCAAAGCAATGAAACTGTTATATGTATTATGAAAGAAAATTTAATATTGCTATCAATTTTTGGTGAATTTATTTGTTCAATTTCTTTCCCATCAAGTTGTAACGTTTGCAAAAGTAGTGGTTATATTTATTTGGTTGACTGAAAATTTTTGAGTTTGTTGTGCATAGTAAATTTTCATTTAATAGCAATTAGAGCAAATCAAATGATGAATAAAAAGGGAAATAGCACCTCTAGCAAGTGGACACTAGTCAGTACTCACCAAGAATTCCAGAAATCATTTCAAGATACTCATTAATTCAACATATTTTGCAGCTATCTTTCCCTCCATTAAAAAAAGGACAGGTAAGATTTTAATTGGTAGCTGTGTAGAAAATATTAAATATTGTATAAGATATGTAGTGTCTCCCAAGGACAATGAAGATCACAGATTGAGTGAAATGATCAGGTGGCTTTGTGGATTCATATGAGATATGACTGATATGTAAGTGGGATACATACAAGACTAGGCCTAACGTTTAGTTTCAGAAATTTTGAACAACTATGAAAACAGTGGGGCATCATAGAAAAGTATTGAGGAGGAGCAAAGAACCTCCGATACCAAATTTAGCAAATGAAAATAATTGTTCCCATCATGTGGTATTTTTTTTTAAATTACTGTGTGAGAGCAAAGATGAGAAGACGCATCGCCTAAATAAGACTGTTAAAATGGTTTTCAGCTGCAAGATTCTACAATAAAAATAGTCTCACTGGAAAAGTATTCTGCCCACAAATGGGAACATTAGATGTGGAAAGAATGGAAGTAGAAATGCTAGCTGCAAACGTGTACATACAAGGTGATAAAGACGTGTTGGCAGTGAAAATGAGGGTATACAATGGAAGTAAAAGGTCATTTGAAAAACATATTTTTTTTTTTTTTTTTTTTGAGACAGGGTCTCGCTATGCAGTTCAGGCCGCACTTAAGCTCACTTTGTAGCCCAGGCTGGCCTAGAACTCACAGTGATCCTCCTGCCTCAGCCTCCCAAGTGCTGGGATTACAGGTGTGCACCACCACACCCAGCCTTGAAAAACATATTTATTGATTGATTGATTGATTTAGGTTTTTTGTTTTTTTGAGACAAGGTCTTGCTATGTAGTTCAGGTTAGCAGTGGACTGTATGTAGCCTAGGCTGGCCCTGAACTTGTGGCAGTCAGAATGCTAGGATTACAGACATGAACCCTCATGCCTGGCTTTGAAAAAAATATTTTTAATGTTCTACACAATTCTAGTTTATAACCACAATATTAATTTCTTCCCATATATTTTCTTTCTCCTGTTAGATTACAGGACCATTTGAAGACTGACCCCTTGTTTTTAGCACTACATCCCTTACCCTGATCACACAGTACCTGTAAATAGTGGTGTTGAAAGGCATTGTTTAATTTATAAAAAACTTTTTAGAAGTTTCAGTTGATCAGAACAAGAAAAATGTATCCTTTGACAGAAATAGATATGATTACATACATAAATAAATTGCTCAATAGTTTATAGAAGGATTTCATTTTTGCAAAAGGGAAATGTAAAAAATAGGAAATAATCATTTTAGATAAAATAGACATTGTACATAAAATTCTGATAATATACCAAACAGAATTTAACTTTTTCCTTAATGACTTACATTTAAAGTAATGTCCAAATTTATTCCATAAGACATCCTGGAAGTTATGAGATTTAAAGGCTGTGGGATGATAACAATCTGTCTAATAACTTTCCAAATGTACACAAGGTGAAGTTAACATTGAGGGTTAAGGCAGTTTTACACATGTTAGGCCAGAGCGGACACATGCATAGCACTCAGCAGTGTATATTCACGGAGTCTTCTGTGGCCTCCATATTTAAATAGGCTTTTTTCCTGTAGGTTGGGTTTCCTGTTGGGTTTTATTGTAGCAGTGCTAGGGGCTGTGATGTCATCATCTTTCACACGCACTATACATTTGCAGATGGAAGCTGCAACACGAAAGGCTTTAAGAAGTGCTTCGAAGGACAGAGCCCAAGATTTACATGCAGACACAGAGTGATCAGAGCTAACAGATACAGAGCTTTGATCCTTATTGATCAAAAGAATGTCAGCAAATCTCACATAATTTTTCCTCGCGTGGTTTCCAATTAGTCAAACAGAGGCAACTGTGTTAATGAAATTTTATATTACTTTACCTTCAGTTCTTCAACTGCTATCTTACCCTTCCAGTAAACATTCTTACCATTCTTACTGTTCAGAGTAAGACTACAAGAAATAGTAGCTGGGAAATTAATGGAAACAAACTTGTTGCAACAATTTTCTCCATCTCTACCTGGAACTACAATTTACTTCAAGCAGCTTGTCTTTAGAAGGCGTAAAATGCACTTTACAAAGAATGTACAAAAAAATACAACTGTTACACTCTGGCTACCACTTCTGAGGATAAAATGAGGATGTTGAGCTCATTTCCTCTTTTTTACAAGGGTATTGGGGCAAATGCCTTGTCTTACACGAAAGTTACAGCATCTTAGATACATACAATGCAGACAAAATTATGAATCTCAGATCTTTTCCAAAAGTGCAGAGTAATAAAGTCTGGTTGTGTTTATCCCTCTCAACTGGATAAAAAAATTAATTGCTAATTAATCTAACTGCTAATTAGATTAAAACTACAGGATTTAATCCGTTATCGGTAGACTAATTAATCCAATCATCCATTTCTGTACATGCAAATTGTACTGGAAGAGGTTACCTGTCAATATTGTGATGACAGTTTAATACTGTTCACTTCATTACTCCTCAAACTATCTTTCAATCTGCATAGATTATTCTAGATTACTGTGGTAATTATTTTTGGTTGATAGAAGTGAGACTGTAAGAATCAGAGACAATTACATGAAAATATTTGTTCTGCAACATACACCCTCAAGAACAGAGATCTTAGAGAAGTTATTTAACATCTTTGTGCTTTAATGCCATCATGTTTAACATGGAATAATGATAAGTACACTAATAGCTTTATGACTTACTAAATAAAAAATGTGATTGACACTTCAAAATAGTAATATGTTTATTATTTTTGCCAAGGAAAATATCAAATAAACCTTCTAGTTTCTTTTGCTCTTATTTGAGTTAAAAAAATCACAAACAGCTAGACAATGCATTATTAGGCTTCCACTAGCTTTGTTACAGATGATACCTCTGACTGAAGCCATCTGTCATCTTCCCTCATCCTCTGGAGAAAAGTAGACTTTGCTATCTTCACTTGTTCTTCAGGGAAAAGACAACTTTTTACCTTAACATTTAACTGCAGAATTACCTATTCCTAGGAAAAGAAACTAAAAAGACATGGACCAAAATTTTTCTAAACAACAATTTTTTCTTTGGATTTATCAAACCCTGAATGTCTGGTGAACTAGATATAACAGTGAACTGTACAGAAGAAAGAAAGACTGCCCAAACTTTGTAATTTCTCTGACACCATTGTATCTCCCCCAGAATCCCCACAAAGCTTTCTACCTGCAATACCTAATCAAGATGGACTTTCCTGGCCATGTCTTTGCTCTCCCTTGGTTTTCTAGTTTTTAAATTAATCTTTTGCCTTACCCTAGGAACTTGTCCTTGAATTACTGTCCTTTTAGAGTGACCAGGAACAAAGAAGGATTCAGGTTTTATCATTATTATCCATTGGAAGTATACTCCATTTTGTTACCATAAGATCATTATAAACTATATAGTACATCATATATCTTTCATGCACAAGAGAATCAAGGTCAGTGGTATGTATGATATCATTTACACAGTCTTTGAAATGTTACAGAATGCTAAAATTATACCAGGATGTTCCCTGACAAATAAGCAAATACATTAGCAATGTGTAGCCTTTATATGTTCTATAGTATGTCCTTATATAAATAAGTTACTGCTATAATTTGGATATGAAATACTGTTATTAAATTTTTTCTTTCTTTTTTTAAGGGAGGAAAGTTTTATTTAGTTCACAATTTTTAGAGGTTTCAGTCCATAATTGGCTGTCTCCAAGGAAGGGTGGACCAGAAGACAGATATTGCAGAGGAGAAAGAGATCACGGTGGGCAGAAGGTACCAAAGTAACAGGAGTTAAATTTTTTATGTTGTTGAAACGTATTCGTTTCTCAGTAGTAGGGTATGGCAAATAGTCAAGGGGAAGTTGAACGCAGAAAAGCTAAAATAGAAATCGAGTAAGAAGAAAGTCTCAGACTATGCCACTGGGTTCTCCTAAAAGTATTTTGATATCCAGAACCCCTCAGAGCCTCTGAGAGCCGTGCCAGCTGGGGTTCTTTTTAATAGCAGCCCAAAGGGGACTTAAAAACATCAAGTTTATACTTGCTTTTTAGACTCACATTGTTTTTAATAAAAAGAACCTTTAATGTTTACAACATTTCACATTCTTCAATGTGCTTATACATCTGAAACTACTTCTCGTGGTTTACAAGTTACCTAAAATATGGGCCTGGAGAAAGAAGACTCCTGTGAAAAATTTTGCATTCCCACTCAAACTTGAATATAAGATCTCAACATAGTGCAGCAATTCATGTGTGATGAGCAGTTATAAACATCAAGTCTGCACAGCCACGGCAGAGAAGACATTGGAAGGGCAAATAATTTCAGGCCGTTGGGTGCCACGAAACTATTTTAAAAATGCAGAATCAAATGCGATCTTTTCTGCTGTGTCCTGCCTGCGTCAAGCCCGACTGTGAAGGGGCTCCCTGGTCAGATCGCAGGGTTCTCCATCTCCCAGGTATTGCCCAGAGTTTTCCTGACAGTCATCTCAGTTCCACAGCTGTTCTCAGGTTTAGCCTGTGGAAAATTTGCACGGAAACTTTCTTTTAAAACAGTACAAGAGCAAAGAATATTTCTTTGCGTGGGAGGACCAAAACTTATTTATGATAACATTAGTAGAAATTAAAATTTGTTGGAGACTGGGGATTTAGCTCAGTGGCACAGTGGCTGCCTGGCAAGCGCAACGTCATGAGTTCAATTCCCAGTACCAAAAAAAAAAAAAAAAAAAAGAAATTAAAATTTGTTGTTATAGGAATTATGAATGACAGGTATACACAAAGGTATAGGACCTAACTAATGATTTACTAAATCTATTTTCATTATTGAAAGTCTTTGGGCTAATAGTAATTATAGCTATGCTTCTCAGTGTATTAAAGGTACATGAGCTAATTGCTTTTAAACACAAACTTCTAATATAATTTTCAGGCTGGGGATTTAGCTCAGCAGCACAGTGCCTGCCTGGCAAGCGCAAGGTCATGAGTTCGATTCCTGTTACGGGAAAAAAAACAAGAAACAAAAACACTCTCTTGATGGGAGTTAAGCAATTATAAACAAGACAGAACTTCCTCCTCTCTACCTGCTCATCCTTCTTCTGGGTTTTTTAGGATGTGTCAGGCTCAATTTAGTTGAACAGCATAAGCAGGCCAAAAGGACTAGCAGGGTTTGAAAGGCAAAAGAGTGCTTCGTTTTCTATCATGGAGTTATTTCCTTTTCTACCACAGATAGCATTTCTTTTAATCACTTCCATGCTGAGAGCAACTGTTACTTTATAATGCATTCTTATTCATAGCAATTTTTGAAAATGAGATGTAATCAAAATATAAAACAAATGTTTGTTATGGTCGATACAATGCATCAACTTGAGTCTAGAGGTTTGGCTAAGTGACTCAGCAGTTCTGCATCCCCGGGAGAAAAGGACACTCTCTTATGGCTCTAGGGTGTGCATTGTGTCAATTTGAGAAGTTTAGAAGGTTAATTATGTGACTCAGCAGGGAGCCAGGAGGCTTACTTTGTATTCGTCCTGAGCCTGTGTAAGAGGAGGGCATGGAGATTCTGTGAGTGCTACAAGCCCCCGGGGTGGGGGTTGCCTGCTTACAATATAAGGGAGGAAAGGAGGCTTGTCTGCCCCCCCTTTTGCTCGTGTTCCTTTTGCTATCTCGTGCCTGCTTGAAATGTTGCCTGTGTGCCCTGCCACCCTACCTTGGAGCCAGCTGATTATAGACTGGAACCTCCCCAAACTGTAAACTGAATAAACCTTTCCTTTCTTAGTTTTGGGCACTGGATATTTTGTCTCAGCAATGAGAGAAAAGCAACCAAGACAATGTTTAAATTCAAAAATGTATTGCAGTAAAAGAAGCATTGACATGTATGCCCCTCAAAACAGTCCCCCTCACTTTTTTATAGGGAAAAGGTACAACAAAATTTCATAAAATAATGGGAGAATAAAAGCAGTTAATACATTGCATATTGTAATCTTTAAAGTAGGTACTCAGAGTACAATATATGGATGTTAAAATTGCTCCAATCATTATTAACACAAACCTTCTATTTCAGTGAACTAAGAGATACTAATAGCATAACTGACTTTCAGTTTTTTCCTTTTTCCCTTCGATCCTTTCCTCTTTCCCCCATCCTAGTTCCTTTTTACTTTTGAAAAGCTTCTTCCCACTTCACAATATCTATTGTACATTTTAGACCTTATTTATACTTTTAGTTTCTCATACCAGGGAGACAATATGATGTTTACATATGTAAGTGTGATTTGTTTCACTTATAAGTATGGTCTCAAGGTGAATCCACTTACACATAAAAGTCTCAAGCTTAGCCTTTCTTATGGCTGAGTAATACTCCATTATATATATAAAAAAAATCTTTTTTATCCATTCCTCAGTGGATGGGCATTTGGGTTGTTTCCAAGATTTAGCTATTACAAATTGTGCTACTATAAACATGGGTACACATATATAACTGCTGTATGATGTTTTTAATTCTTCTGCAAGGATACCCAGAAAGGGAAGAGCTGGTTGAATGGGACTGCTAATGCTAGATTTTGAGGAAACTCCATACTTATTTCCACAGGGCTTACACCAGTCTGCACTCCCACCAACAGTGGAGAACAGTTGTTTTTTCCCATGGCCCTGCCAGCATTTGTTATTGGTTGATTTCTTGATGATAGCCATTCTTCCTGTGGTGCAATGGGATCTCAGTATTATTTTAATTTGCATTTCTCAAATGACCAATGATGCTGAACATTTTTTATATATTCATTTGCCATTTGTATTTCTTTATCTGAGCAGTATGCATTCATCTCTGATGCTTATTTTTTCATTGGGTTTTTGAATTTTGAAGGCCTGTTTTATTTTAATTCTTTATATGTTCCTGTTTCAGCTTTGGTAGCTTCTATGTATCTAGGAATCTGTCCATTTCTTCTGTATTTTCCAGCTTATGAAAGTAAGGGTTTCCAAAGTAGGTATTGATGATCTTCTTTCCACAGGTTCTGTACTGATTTCACCCTTTTCATCCTTCACTGCATGAATTTCAGTCTTTTCTTTCCTTTTGGCTAAGAGTTTTCTTAATTATTCTTTCAAGGAACCAATGCTTTGATTCATTATTTCTTTGTATTGTTTTCATAGTCCCAACTGCATTAATTTTGGTCTTTGTAATTTTGGTCTTTAATTGCATTAAATATGATCTTTATAATTTCCTTCCTTCTATGGGCTTTTGGCTTGAGTTGCTGTTCTTTCTCTAGAAGCTTGAGGAGCAACGTTAGGTTGTTTATTTGTGCTCATTCTGTTTTCCTGATGTGAGAATTCACTGCTATAAATTTCCCTCTTTAGATTGCTTCCATTGTGTACCACAGGTTCTGGAATGTTGTATCTGCATTTTAATTTAATTTTAGACATTGTTTAACTGCTTCTTTAATTTCATCTGTGACCCCTTGTTTGCTCAGGAGGGTGCTACTTAATTTTCATGTGTTTATATTTCTTTTTGCAGTTTCTTTTGCTATTAATCTCCAATTTCATTGCATTATAGTCAGATAATGTGCATGAGATAATTTCAGTTCCTTTGCACTTACTTCAGCAAATGAAGTAAGTTCTATGGGCTAGTATATGGTCTATTTTAGAGAACATCCCATGTGCAGTTGAGAAGAATTTGTATTCTGATGTTGTTGGGTGGAACACTCTGTAGACAACTACCAAGGACATTTGTTCACAAGCGTGGTTCAGTTCTGATATTTCTTTGCTGATTTTTTGTCTGGTTGATCTGTCTATTAATTACACTGTTGTATTAAGTTCCCCCAGTACAATTGTATTACTGCTTGTTTGATTTTTCATCTCTATTAATATTTGTCTTATAGAATTGAATGCTCCCTTATTTGGTGCATATATATTTATGATTTTTAGCTCTTCCTCTTGAAGTTTTCCCCAAATGAGTATGTAGGAGCCTCCTTTATCCCTTCTGACAATTCTTGAAGTCCTCATTATCAGCAAATAGAATAGGTAACCCTGCTTTTTTCTGGGTTCCTGTTGCATGGAGTATTGTTTTCCATCCTTTGAGTTTCAGTGCATGAATTTCTTTTTGAATTAAATTTTTCTTTTATTTAGTATAGTGTTGGACCTTCTTTCTTGATCCATTCTGCCAGTCTATTTCTTTGATTGGTGAATTGAGACCATTTACATTGATGGTTGTAACTGCTGTGTATTCATTTATCTTTGCTATGATATTTTCCTTCTGTTGGCTCCCTGTATTCTGCCCTTTGTCTAATTGCTTCCCTTACTTAGTGGTCTCTTTCTGTTGTTGTTTTTGGAATTATGGTCATTTTTGCCTTGTCTAGTATATCTTTCAGTACTAGTATATCTTTCAGTACTCTTTGTAGGGTTGGTTTGATAGTCGTGAATTTCTTCAGTTGTTCTTTGTCATGAAAATATCTTACTTCTCCATTAATTTTGAAAGATAGTTTGCAGGACATATCAGTCTGGGTTGGAAGTTGTTTTCTTTCAGGTCTTGAAATCCTTCATTCCACGCTCTTCTTCATACCCCTCTCTTTGAACACACTTATCACATCATTCTTGGTACTTTCTAAAGCAGCTCTGGAAGAGCCGGGCATGGTGGGGCATGCTTGTAATCCTAGCACTCTGGAGGTTGAGACAGGAGGATCGTCACAAGTTCGAGACCAGCCTGAGCTACAAAGTGAGCTCAAGGCTAGCCAGAACTGCATAGTGAGACCCTGTCTCAAAAAAGTCCAAAAAAAATAAATAAAATAAATAAAACAGCTCTGGAAGTCCTTTGTGATGTCTTTATAAGGTATGATGAGAAAATGCAATGAGTGCTGTTGGGTGACATTCAGTGAAAAGGCTCATGAGAACATTATAGTATGTTTCATCCACCCATTCACCTCCCCACTCAAGGTTCAAGACAGAGAACTTCTGGAATTGCTTTAGAATGTGGCAAGATTGATGACATAAGTCTGTTCAAAGCAAAGGGGAGTAATTTGAGGTGAATTAATAGCAATATGTTTTTCACCACAATTCCTTTAAATTCAGGTATTCACTATAGTTTTCTGTCAGACTTCACATATTATTATTATATTATTACTATTATTTCCAAAAACTCTAAATAGAATCCCATTCCTTTCTGAAAAGGATCCTCCTTTTAGTGAGGACTTTATAGCTTCTTGTTTACTTTCAACCTATGCAATTCCTAGAAGACAGCCTTTTCTGATTTTTTCTGCTTTACAGATATAGTCTATAAAGTGCATCAGTTTCTTTACTAGTCAATGAATAAACATTCATTGTTTATTCAAGTCTACTTTTATTTAATAACAAAGATATTTGCTCATTAGTTCATGATATTTTCTTACCTATAATCTTAGTTATTGTAGCTTGTTTTTAATCCTTGCATACATAATTTCTTTTATTATTCTTATTTTGTACAGATTTGATACACAGAAAATAGGTTTTAAACAAGAAAAAACTTTAACAAAATCATGTCTTAATTACATTTAAAAACATTACCAATCTTGATTGCCTATATCTAAAGTATTGTGGTAATTGAAACATATTATCAAAGTAAAGTAATTTAATGATTTGTTTGGGTAAGAGAATGTACACTAGCAATACATGAGATTGCTTTTTGCTTGTGTAGTTCAACAATTTTTACACTAGATAGTCCGGAGTGAAATATATTTTCAGTGTACAGAGAGGAAGAGTTGTGGGGGGTGATCCATACTGAGGCTAACATGAGTACCCTAGGGTTAAATAATCTGTGTGCTAAATAAGTGGTCCTCTAAAACTTTCCTAGGTCTATTAAACAGCATAAATTATCCAGCCTCTTAGGTACTTTCTGCTGCTACTACTCCTCTTCCAGGACTTCCTGTATCATTACGGCAACCACTACATTGCCTTGTTCACTGCTTCAAAAATTCTTGAAAATGGATACCTCATTTTGAAAGAAATATAATTTATTACATGTAAATGAAAATTTCATGAATTTTAATATTTCTGAAATGAATTAAAATAATGAGAGCTTTATAATAAAGATATTTGCAATGTTCAAATTTTAGTCATTATAAATTTTTTAAGACCTCTGTTTTTCAAGTTTACATTTGGAATGTCTTTTCTTTCCTCAAACATTTCTTTATTATTATCATATCATTCCTCTGAAATTTAAATTTCTCAAGCTATTTTAAATTGAGCATTAAATACAACTTTGATCAACATTCTACTTTCAATATATGTAGAATATACTTTACATATGTACCAGGAAATTGGCATAAGAATAGAATTTACTTCCACTTACTTACTACTTACTAGTATAACTTAAATGACTTTGACTTATATCATTGTGAGAAAGTTTGAACAAGAATTTTGAAAATAATGAGGAATGTTTTCTATAAAGCCATGAGACTTCTCCAGATATCCCTCATGTAATATGCATGCTTCTGTCATCCAATCCCTGCACTTATGTCAACTGATCACTACGTCACACTGTCATGTATCCTTCTGCCATGCAGTCACTTTCTTTCCATTTAGAACTTAAATTTTTCTCAGGTTAGACGTGGTTTTCACAGGCAGAAGACTCCAGACTTACACAGAATATTGCTGAGTATAATAGTTGAAATATTTCCAACATAACTCAGTCATGACTTTTGTTGTGGTTAGTTAGGATTGATGACTCACTTTGTTCTTACAAATAAGTTCTTTGCACTTATTTCCTACATCTTCATCAGTGCTAATTCAGCTTCTTAGATTTTGTACCTCCTGCTTGGCCGCTTGTATTAGGTAGACTGTAATTAATTTTTTTTTTATTTCCTATTAGCCACGAGATGTCTAACAAGAGGAAAAAAATACTTTGATTACAGACTTAAGAACAAACAACGTTTACATTCAACAAATATTCCTACAAAAATATGTGCATATCCCCAACATATACCACAAGAGTTATTGCTTCCTTATTGGTAAAAGCTGTGAGTACAATTCCATATATATATATATATATATATATATATATATATATATATATATGTTTTACTCTGAAAAGGGAAATGCTATCCTTTTATTCATTGCATTACTCCATTCTCTGTTATAATAAGCTACCCAAAGATGCACATTTATGAAGAAAATAGATTATTTAGCTCACATTTTTAGAGGCTGCAAGTCCAATATTGGATGCTCCCAGCTGGTCCCTCCTTGACTAGGCCAGAACATCCTAGCAGGAGGACATACAAGACAGAGAGACAGACTGGCTAATAAAACAGAAAGCCAGAGACCAGGGAGGGAAAGTTTTGTCTTTTTGTTTATATAGCAGCTTTACATCAGGAGAACTAACTTACAAGGGTAGTATCCATCTCTTTTGAAATTAATGATCCCAGTGACCTAGTATCTCCTGCTTGACCTCACCTCTTAATGATTCTACTGCCTATTAATCCTCACAGAGTGGAGACCATATCTCTAGAAGAGAAACCCTGGGACACAAGCCACATTAAGATCATCACATGAACCAGAATGGGAAGTACTCATAAGCATAGCACAGGGAGAAAAAATTCAGAAACAAAATACCATGCACTGCATACTTATATAACTTTCAGAATGGCAAAGTTAATCTCCCTGCTAGACTCAGAAAGGTGAGGGGAAAGGTGGTGAGTAGGAGTGGTAGGGGTTGGAATTCTGTGCAGCTGATTATGTTCTTTCTGGCTTCACAGATGCCATTTTGTAAACTTTTTCTGAGATAGTTACTTTTATTTTGTACAATTTTATGGTACATATTATACTTAAATTTTAAAATATTTAGTAAATATTTGAAATATAGCTGTCCATTTTCCCTAAATCTTAATTTTAAACACCAGATTATTCATATATTAAATGTTTACAATGAGACTCTTTTATCTAATTCATCTTAGTTTAAAGAAATCTGAAGCATTTATTAAAGTACAGATAAAGTGCAATTGAAATACTACTCTAGAAATTTCTACACATCAAAAAGGAACAAAGTAATGCTATATCTTAAGTTTCAATGCATATCTTATTATATTGTTCTATTGTGACAGTTTCACTTTTCCAACTTGCTGCAGATACCAAATATATTATCCTAAGCCTAAGACTGTGTTTATCTCTAAATGTCTCGGAAAAGTTATGAGGGGATATACTTCAACCTGAGAAGTCGGGACACTGGCACCTCTGCCCACATACCACACCTTAATAAAATAATTAACCTGAATAGGCTACAGGAACCCATCAAGAGGACTGATGTTCAAAGTATCTGTATCTGCAGGTAAAATCAGCACTTTCCATGGGCATATTCAAGTGCTTATCAGGTAATGAATGTCTTAGTCTCTTTGTTCAGCTATAACAACATGTCTGACACTAATTAACTAAGAAATGTGGTCCTTGAGGTTTTGGAGGCTGGGAAATCCAGAATCAATGGCTAGGATGTTTGTGGTCTGCTGACAGCCTGTTTCTTAAAGATAGCACCATCCTAGTGTTCTCATATGGCAGAAGAGCCAAACAAGTTTAAGCCTACTTCCTTTTTTAGAAGGGCCCTTTCCCATTCAAGAGGGATCTGCCCTCATATCTTAGTAACATCCCGAAGGCCCCACATCTGCAAGGTCACTTAGTGCTTCAACCTGTAAATCTGGAGGAAGTATTCAGACCGCAACAATGTGGAAAACATAAAAATACTTTGCTTAGAATCCTCATAGATTTACATCACTAGGCTAGATAACTTTTTCAAGAAGATGTGGGGAAATGGCTAATTGAATCTGTAGTTTTTAGAGGGCTGCTACTGTACCTTGGATATAGTATTCACTGAATCTTTAAAAATGATGTCTTCATGCCTTTCCACAATAAAGGTCATTTGTATTATTTTTACGTTCCTATCGTCTCCTCTCCTTAGCAGACTCTTCAAGTCTAAAGTGCTTTATAAAATGTACCTGTTTAAAAAGGGAAAAAATGAGAAAACGATGATAAAGTGGAAACAAATATTTTGTAAATATGAAGGGGAGAGTTTTTGAAAGGAAGTCAGAGGAAGAGGAAAAACAGAAGAATGAAGATATATAGTGTATAGGTACAAATTCCCTATGTTGAATGTGATCATATATATATATATATATATATATATATATATAGTACAAATAAACTTAATTAAAATATAAAAAGGAAACAAAAAATGTGTCTGTTTAAAGGCAGCTGATTAAAGACCTAATGCTATTTTATCTAAAAATAGGATGGTCCCTGAGGATGATCCACATTTTTTTCTACTCAATTTTAATTGAATTTTCTCTAATACATTTATAATGATTCTAAAGTGGAATGTAAGTAAAAGAAAATAAAGAACTCAGGGGGCTGGGGATTTAGCTCAGCGGTAATGCCTGCCTGGCAAGCTCAAGGTCGTGTGTTTGATTCCCGGTACCGGGGGAAAAAAAAACCAAAGAGAAAAAAACTATGAATCTCCCCACACAGAGATGACAGAGGAAGGGCAGATGGGAGCTTTCTCGTCTGCCTGATTTACTTCAGTCCTAGGAGTATGTTGCCGAAGCCCACTTCCCCAGAGGTTCCCCTGCATTTGCTTTTTTTTTTTTTTTTTTTTTTTTGGTTTTGGTTTTTCTCCTGTACCGGGAACCGAACTCACGACCTTGCGCTTGCCAGGCAGGCGCTTTGCCGCTGAGCTAAATCCCCAGCCCCTGCATTTGCTTTTTTAATGTCGTGTTGGTGCCTGGTTTGATTGCAAGCAACACTACAATGATTGCGTAATTTGCATTTCGCTTTGACAGCCCTGCCCAGGGCCTGCAAGTTAGGTGATACACATTTACAAAGAGTTGAAATCATTTAGCAGCAGAAGGAAGCCTAGCAAGTTCTTCCAGAAAAGCTTTCAGGGCCGGAGGCATTAAAAATACTCCCAAAAAGCAAAACAGAGATTCCACAAAGGTCCTACAAAATCCTCATAGACAACAGTAGCAACTGTCTCTCATCACTTTAGATTCACCTTGAGGGCCTTAGGTACATTTTCATGTTGCTTGTAATCCTGTTATGTCCCCTTCCTGATTATGTGATAGTTTTCTTTTGTCTGCAGTAAAGTAAAATATCTTTCTGCCCATGCCTCTGAGCTGAAATCTATCACATCACATGGATGAAAACCCTGAATTTGCTGAAAAGTTCATTCTTAATACATTACTTAAATTTTTTAATGTAGCTCACACACAATTGCCCATTAGTGTCTGTGATTTCCAGATCCAAGAATCAACTGAAATGTAAGCTGAGTTACAGAACGTGAGAACTCAGAGAAAAAATCTTGACATAAAATATTTCTATATAGATAGTTCTCTACAGAAAATTCTATTATGGCAAATATAAAAGAATAATGAATAATGACAACTATAAAGATGACAACTATAAAAACAGCTGTGCAAGACATAAAGATAAAACAGAAGAGATTGAGAACAGAGTAATACACATGTTGTAGATTAGTTCCTTTAGAAATGTCTTGATAGTTAAACTTATTTTAGGTTATTCTTGCCCTCAACAAAGAATTGGATGAAACGAGCCAAATATCATTCCAAAAGTTTATTTGAAAAGTGAGGGGTGATGGGGTATGAGAAGAAGTAGCTCTACAGAGGGACTTGGACTGAAAAACAACAGGAAAGGATAAAAGCAAAAACAAAAAGACATTTAAGAGATGCAGGGTGGGCCACTGCGAGGGGTCATGATAGCAGGGTCCTCTTGATGTTTCCTTTCTTTTATGCAGTGCACATCTGGTAGCAGCCTGTGAGAAGTTCTACATACGAGGTCTTGGAAAATATTTGATGCTATCCTGGAGTCTTATAATTGACAGTTCATACTTACTTTCCTAGGTAGTTTTGCTGCACCCTGCCTCCAACACAGCAGACAAAGGCAAACACACCATATGCATTAGGACATTGAGAAGAAGAGAGATAAAGAACGAGGGGAAAAGCTAAAAATTGAGATAAAAGGAGAATCCTCCACAACTAATGAAAAATAGCAAACAGAAGTTTTAAGAGAGCACACAAAGCAAGATAGAATAAATTTAAATAAGATCACGCACAGGGACATCATAAGCAAATTGCTAAAAAAAATCTTAGAGAAATTGTAGAGGAAGGTAGGGAGGAACTAAAAGTCAGGACCAAGAGGTAAAATTGACCTAGTTCCTAATTTCACAGTAGTAGCAATGTAAATCAAAACAGAATAAAATTGTATTTTAGGCAAAGTACTGAAAGGAAATTAGAGCAAGCTGAGATTTTCAAAAGAAAGAACAGAAATATTCTAAAGTAATAGATTTTCAGAATTGTCCAAGATAAAAATAATAACCTGTGATCAATTTTGAGAGAAAATTATAAAACGCTTAGTAAATTGTGATACTATTTCAAGTGATGGGAAAACTCAAAACACTGAACCCACTCAATCTCTGCAATAGTCAGCAAAATTTTGTTAGTTGCCTAGTCAACTTTGTTTGGAATTTATGTAGCTTCAAATGTATACAGACATAAAATGAGAAAAGAAAAGGCATTAGTATTAGTTTCCTATTGTTTGTGTAACAAAATAATGCATGTAATAAATTAAAACAACATTAATCAGTTAATTCACAATTAAACCAAATAAGACTCCTCACCCCTCTCCTGTCCTCTCCTCTTCTCCCATTCCCACGCTCCCCCTCTTCTCTTCCTCTCTCTCTCTGTCTTCTTTTTTTTTTGTCTTTTTGAGACAGGGTCTCGCTATGAAGTTCAGGCTGGCCTGGAGCTCACTTTGTAGCCCAGGCTGGCCTGGAACTCACAAGAATCCCCTGCCTCAGCCTCCTGAATTCTGGGATTACAGGCCTGCGCCACCACGCCCAGCTCTCTCTCTCTCTCTCTCTCTCTCTCTCTCTCTCTCTCTCTCTCCTTAATTGAATCACAACTAGAAAATCCTGGTTTGCAATGTAAAATAACATATTTACAGATTCTGTGATTTAGGATACAGGGACTTGCAACAAAGACCATAAAGACCTTTCTTCTATCCATCCAGATGCTTCTTGGAGACCAGCGGGGTGTTTGTCTTCCATACATCAACACTTTACTGTGCAGCTGTAGAATTCTAGACGGCATGGAGCTAGTCACAAATTGAATCAGTCTTGCATGCCTATATCTAGCTATCTGTGCAACTATTTTGAAGATGACGTTATGTAATATAGCAACCATTGTTAATATCCTATCATCATGTTTTGAAATTCTGTATCATTTTTACTGTTCTCTATCCTGTTTTGTTTGTGTACTTGTTTTTGTTATTTGGTTTTTCTCTTTTTAAAATGCAAAAAAAATTTATATGTATATACAAGGATAGCTGGGATAGGTGTATTGTTGGTGTCTGTGGTTTGCTGGAAGGAACAATCAAGCTTAAAATTTTGTTTCTTGACCAGTTTTGCACACTTGCATCTGGTAATCAGAATGACTGGTCTGAAAACAACAACATGCAGTATAAGAACCACTGCTGAACTCCTACCATCTTTGGGTGGTGAAGCGCTGCATCACTTCCAGTTTTTAAATTTTATTACTTGTCACTGTCTTTGATGCTTTGATTTTTTTTTTTTTTTTTTTTTTTGGTTTTTGGTTTTTCTCCGGTATCGGGAATCGAACTCACGACCTTGCACTTGCCAGGCAGGCGCTGTGCCGCTGAGCTAAATCCCCATCCCCCGATGATTTGATTAATCTTACATTCTTATGTTTGAGGGGCTGAGCAACTTCACTGAAGATAACAGTATGAAATTTAGCAGCCACTGTTAATTCCTATCATTTTGTTTTGAGGTCATGTATCATTTTTGCTGTTTTTGTGTTGTTTGGATTTTTTCTTCATTGTTGTTTTGTTAGTTTTTTTACTCTTTAAAATAAAAAATTTAAATATATAAAACAATGACAAAACAAGGAATCTCAAAATTGAGGTTCATATTTGAATGCTTAACTTGGGATAAAGGTTACTGCTCAGAACAGTGTAGCAGAGGTTTCATTTATTTAAAAGTACAGTGTGATATGAATAAGATACCTTTATAAAAAGAGATCAAATGAAATCAACCTCAACAGCATACAGAGAATCAAATAGTGGTGGACTAAGGTCTTATTTTGAAATGCAAACTAATAAAGTTTCTAAAAGATCATACATCAAAGCAGCGCCAGGGTTTTAGGTTCAAATAGGTTTTTGTTAAGTATAAATAGAAGTGAGTGGAAGGACAATACTAATGAATTAAAAGTTTAAAAAATAAGCATTTCTCCACCTTTTAATAATCAAGGAATGTCAAACCTCATGTTATGTCATCAAAATAAACAAACAACAAGAGTCAGAAAGGCAGTTAACTAACTAGGAATGGTCATACACTACTAGTAAAAGTATAAAACAGTATAGCCCTCATGTAATTATCTCCTAAAGTTGAATAGATTCACAGAAAATGATCAAACAGCCCTCTTCATAGTTACACAGCCAAGAAAAATGCACATAGTCAATTCACTAAGCAATGTAGAGTAGAATCTTATCTTACTTCGTAACAACTAAGTCTGAAACAGTTCACATGACCATAACCTGTGCAAAGATTAAGTAAAACATGGGAGAAACATGCAACTGAATACCACACAGCAGTGAAAGGAAATGGGTTTCAGTATACATACACCCATGTTTTTGAATCTCAAAAACTACTGAGCAAAAGAGATAAAAAATAAAGGAATATATGATATGTGTTTCACTTTTGTAATGATCAAGTGTAATAGATGAGAGATTTACATTAAACCTACAAGTTCATAATTATATACAAAATACAAATGAGAAATTTATATGAAAATTACCAAAAGGTTGTTGTAAGTTTTTGGTAACATGGAATTTACATAATGGTACTTGGTTTTAGAAAGTGCCACTTACATATTATACTGTTTATTGTCTTCAGGGAGGAGAACTGGTACACCCGCTGAGACGGTGCTGAGTGCTATCAGACCCATTTTCTGGGTCTGGATTCTGGATTCAGGGTGTGAAGATTCACTAAACTGCACATTTAGGTTTTGTACTTTTTTTAAAGAAAATATGTTGATCTAGTAATCTGAACAACTTCATGGAAGATAATACTATGTAGTATAAAAACCATTGTTAATTTCCTATCACCTTGTTTCCAAATTCTGTATCTAAAGCTGGGCACGGTGGCGTACGTCTGTAATCCCAGCACGCAGGAGACTGAGTCATGAGGATCGCTGTGATTTTGAGGCCATCCTGGGCTACAAAATGAACTCAAGACCAGCTGAAACTGCATAGTGAGACTCTGTCTCAAAAAAAAAAAAATCTGTATCCTTTTATACTGTTTTTACGTTGTTTTGTTATCTTTGTGGTTATGACTTTATTTTCTATTCTTTTTAAAATAAAAAAGAAAAAATATGTGTTTTTCTTTTAAATATTCTGAAACTTTTTAGAATGGAAGATAACACTTCTTTTCACTTCTCCTATTTTGCATTTGGGAACTAGAGTCCATGATATATTCTTTAAATTGAACTTAGAGAAAACATATAGCATTGATATTTATACACAACGAACTCTGCTTATATAATGTCTAATAAATATGATAATATTTCAGGTGACACACAATCATTCCATGGCAGAAATCTAGCCATTTACCTCTCATTTGGGAAATGTTATATGTAGGCAAACATAATATTTTCCATGGTTATATGGTTTCAGGGGTAATGAGACAAGAAAAACTACTGTTTTTGTAGCAATTATGCCAGCAATTTTTAATGCTAAGGCAAGAACTAATATTTCATACCGACTCATGTCTATTGTAAAACATAATAGGTAATATTTTGATGGAGACTTCTAAACATAATCAGATTCACTGATCCATTAAAATATACATTAATAATAACAGTATATAATTTATTATTGTGAATTAATGTGGTTTCATTAAGGAAGCCTATTTTGCTCATTAATTTGTTGGCAGACAAAGTAAGGAGTAGATTAAATGAAATGAACCGAGAGAAAAGATACTTTTCTACTAAAACGCTAGCGGGAAGGAAAAGTGAACGCAGAATTATTTTACCACAGATCACAGAGGGAGATCTAGCCAGAAAGCAGGACAAAGTTAATTACAAAAAAAACTGCATACTAAGAATTGCTAATTACCAAAAAGCTAGTATAGCTTGCTAGAGACTGGTAATAGGGAATCTATGTCTCACGGCTCATTTTAGGAAAGAGAGAAAGACATAAACATGAGACATCCACAGCTGGCTTGTCAGCTCAGTTTGGGAGCACAAGCATACACTCGCTAGCAGGTGTCTCCCGAGCGTTACAAGAACTGTAAGAGGGGCCCTGACCTTGTCCATCAAAGGCAAATTTCTTCCAGCTGTGCCAGCTCATGGCCATTAGCACGGCTCTGCACCGCTGATTTCCTGGTCTCACGGTGTCCACTCTATTGATGCGGAACTAATATGAAGGCACAAATGCTAGGAATCCCTCTTGAAGATTTCTAAACTTTATTCCTCCCTTGGCTTCCCTGTTACTCCTCTGCTTACTTGTATTTTCTCTTCCCCGACTCCACCACTGATACTCATTCAGGTTCTCTCTGCTCAGCTCTTCCCTGTATCCTGATGCTAAACAGGTTTGCCCAGAGGAGAACAGCAAGTGGTTACTGCCTGTCCCCTGATGTCCCATTTGGCTTGTCGTGTTTTTTATTTTTTTGTTTTTACCACTGGCAAGAGAATTTAGGGGCACCTTGCCACTGAACTGCATTGCTACATCACTCACCTTTTTATATTTTTTTACTTGTTTATGTCTTTATTTCTTTGTGTGTTTGAAACAGAATATCCATGTCTGTAAGTTACCTACGAGCGACTCAGACTCCAGTGATCCTCCTGCCATTGCTTCCCCGCCTGCTGGCATTAGAAACAGACTACCATACCCAGCTGTTGTATCTTTTGTCCCATGCTTTGGTTGTTCACAGTAGGAGAACAGTTAACACAGTGTGATGAAAGCTAGAAATGAGAAAGCTCTTAAAAGTGAGAACACTTTTAAAGATGAGAAAATTAAAATTAGAAGACATGTCTATTTGCACATTAACCTGAGGTATATTGCAGTAACAAGTGTTGCAATTCCAATACCATATGTATTATTTTATTTTGTTTACTTGTTAAAGTTGAATAAGTTACTTTTATTTCATGTATGCATAAATACATAAAGAGTAATTATATGGACTTAATATCTGCTGTTAGCCATCGTTTTTGTGACTGTTTGTTTACAAATGTTAATACTTGAATAATATAACAGGTCCCAACCGAGGTAATTTTGCTCTGTGAACAAGAAATTTTCAAGTTAAAAGAAATGCAGTTATACATTAAAACTGTGGTATACATTTCTGACTTGATCATCTTGACGTCATTCTGTTAAGATTATTGATCTCTTTAAAGGAAGAACAGGATCGTCAGAAGGGGATTGATTATGAAGAAGGACAGAAGGAAGTAAAGAAAGGTAAGAAACAGCATCTGTACTCACAGGGACAAGCCACTTCCACGACTCACATCCACTTTGGAGGGGTGAGGAAATGAGAAACACAGCACTGTGGTCTTAAGGAAAAACCATCTCTCCTGTACACACTGACGTGTCAGGCTTTCTTATTCCATATCATGACTACTGTGATTCATTTTGTTCCAGTTTCACTAACAATCTTATCATGATGATTTATCTTCCCACATGATTCTGTGGGCTGTTGGTGCTGGGGGTCTCATAGATCCCTTTGGGTTTTATGCATTTGCCCTTCCCCAAAGCACCCAAGTGCTTTGTTTCCATCAGCAGGTGCCCATAACTGTTCTATCATTGGAAAACTACCCAAGAACCCTTGGTGGCCTCATGACTGCATACATAGAGAACAAAATTGCCCAGGAATGCTGTCCATACAGAAATGACCCTTTAGAAGTGACTGGCAGAGGCAAAACATGGAATCTCCAGCTTCTTTGTTTTGGAGAGATGACCTTGGAGTATAACTCACACTCAAGTTCCCTAGAAGCCATGGAACACTGTAAGAAATTCCCCCTCTTCCCTATTCCACATCCTCCCTCCCTGACAGTTTTGAAGACAACTTTTTAGTGGGTCACCTGCACAAAAATTCATTTTTGATTCCACCTCTGAGGAACTTCAAATCAGAACTCAACTCTGCTTTTTACAAGAACAAAAGAACTGTTTTCATCATTATGAGAATATTGGTCCATGGTGAAATAACACATTTCCCATTCCACCAATAGACACAGTAGTTTACTGTACCAGGTTAACAAATTAGATTTACTTTAGCCCTAATCTGAAATATTTTTGGATAATAATATTTTTGGATAATATCAGCTTTGTGAGCCTCAATATTAAATTAAGGCATCACCTGAGCAACGATATATTCCCAAATCTAATGAATTCTTATTAGTTTCATGGGGGAAATTCTCTGTTCATTTCAATGTCTCCCTAACACTTTTAAATTTATTGTAAACCCACTTTGTTTGATTTTCTATAGTATTTTGTTCTTCTAGTGTATATGTGTTTTAAGCTTCATATAATTAAACTGTGAAATGTAAAGGGATAAAATTTTAATGTAAATTACCTTTTCAGTAAGATTAGAGGAAATTAGTCCTCCACTACATATTGTCGCCATAGTGATTTGTGCACAATTAAAATAAGACAAGACAAACATCATCCTATCATTGTCACCATGACCAGCGTAGTCATAATTGGCCAAGTCAAATAATACAGGAAATAGTCAATAGAGCAAACCTTGATACACTGCGATCAGTCTTTGTGTAAAAGCTCAGGTTTCATCTTTGCTTTCTTCTTGATTCTTTCTGGGAAGTGTCAAATTCTTATGCTCAGGGGCAGGTCAGATTGTACTTCCTCCAGTTATGCATGCAAGGCTGTCCCTATATTCTAAAGAGCCTCTTAGTAACTTATCTCACATGATTCTGAGACATCCACCCAAGTTAGTAGCCGATACTAGTCAAGTATTTTGAAATCTTCCAAAGTTTATTCACCGTTTATTTTTAATTAATTTTTCTTGCTGACAGTTTATTACTCTAAGGGAAAATGTGTCCAGTAGAACATAATTTTATTCAGTATTTCAATAAATAGTGATTCAGTACCCACCATGTGTCAGACATTATATAATAAGCCATAGCAAAAAAATAATAAAAATATAAGAGAATATTCAAGCCTCGTCTTCAAATACCTCAAAGTCTTGTGGAGGATAAAGAAATATAAAACCAAAATGCAATATGATGATTACTGTGGCAGAGCCAGGGAAAGAAGCAATATGAATTCTGTTTGGTATTTTAGCTTCACATCACCCAAGAATTCTGGGGAAGCGTTAGCAAGCTTTCTTCATTGTTCCCATCTTGATAGAGCGCTCTGATCACCTTGTCACATTCATCACGCTCCCAGGTGTCCTGCTTAACTTTATTGTCCTGGTTTTTAAGGCCACATATTGTTCCTGAAGGAGCTGTAAAGACTCTACATTCTGTGCCTGGCAGACTGCAACTAACAGAAAGAGCAGCAATTTAAAGGCAACAGGATGCATTAATATTCAGAAGTTACAGATAAGTCTCACCTTTGCAATAAAAATCTTTAATCCTTGAAACTTTTTGGCTCCAAAAGTCTCGGTATGGTTTTTGCAAAGAAATATTTGTCTTTGTCTCTAAATTTGCATTTAGAGAGGGAACGTGGGGATCAAGTTCATATATGATCTCGATTTTATTTCTGTATTATAAATTAGGAAAATGAAAATAATTAGTTGATTGCTAGAGACGTGTACACTTAATTCGACAATTTGTTGAGCTACACTGTGGACCCCTATCTGATGTGCATACCCTATTAAAATGCCATTTAGATAGGAGTGGTGTCTAAAGCATTCCTAAAGAAGGGGAAAATGTACTTTCCCTGTTCTATGCAGAAGTCTGTCGACAGTCTCAGTAACAAATATTCTAATTGTGTAATCACTACAAATACTCATATCCATTAATTTTTTAAAAAGGTAGATGTGTTTTTAACACCTCACAAGCTTTATCACACTGCTGACCTTAGCAACTCCATAATGTTTTAATGTTAGATCCTATTTACCTGGTCTTAATTCCAGTTTTGCTACAGGTCATAAAATCAGTATTGAGTATAATAAAAAATAAAGAATCTCCATGCATTTGTTTCATCATATTCATGTAAGGAAAATTTAATAACTTGCTTATGTGTCAGGGCTAGTTGATTAGCAAAAGTTAATTTTCTTTTTAAACTATGCTTAATTCCTTTTAACCACAGTCAAACGCTACATATATTGGGTAATAACTGATGGAAGAACAAAATCCTAAAGAAATTATAGAAACAGGTCATGGAAGTTTAGTTCAAAGTAATTTATTCAAAAACAGAGTAAAACAAGCACTTTATCTAGTCTTAAACTGGTTTTGATGGTGATTTCAACATGAATCATTTTATTGTTATAGCAGAATTGAGAAGTTTCGGTTTGTTGAGAAAAATAGTGCTTTGTCCCAGGTAAGATAATTATTACCCAAGTACACTTTGCATTGTCCCACTTTGTGTTCAGCAGTGATCTTTGTCACAGATTGTTCATTATTATTCAATGTCAGAGCACTTGGCAGACATATTGTCAGGGACAGTAATCAATCTATCATAACTTAATTATCAAAACTACTATTGTTGAATTCTCTAAATATTTTAATAGACTCATGCTGTGTCAACACAAGCTGAATATTTGAAAAGTAACTTCAGAACTCGGTGGTTTGATCACCAATGAGACCGTCACACTTTGGCTAACACTGTAAGAGTCAGTGGTGGGCAAAAGGGAAGAAATCATGGTGGAACACAGCAAAGAAGAGAAAGAAAAGATGAGGCGATGGCCTATAATTTGGTAGAAATTATTTAACCAAATGAAAGTAAAAATGAATGAAGTAAATTTCAATATAAATTTTATGCTATCATGTTAGGAGATATTAGTACTTTTTAAAAAGAATTTAGTGAAATCTGTCTTCCCTCGTTCAATGGTATGTCCTTCTTACCAAAAATCATGTAGCCACAAATGGGAAAGTTTGCTTGTGGGATTTTTATTCTTTCATTACTCTATATGTCTACAAGTCAGTGTGATGCTGTTTGGATTATTACAGTTCTGTAATACATTTTGAAATCAGAAGACCACAAATGTATGGAAGAAAAGAAATTTGCTTTGCTTTCCAAGATTATTCTAATAATTCTGAGTCTAATGTGAATGTTAGGATTTTTCTCTAGTTTGAACTTAGGCAGTTTTGGAATTTTGACATTGATTGTATTAAATCTGTGGATCACTTTGCATAACACTGAAATCTTAATATTAAGTCTTTTAATCTGTGCACAGGAATATTTTTCCATTTATATTTCTTTAATTTCAGCATTTTATAGGTTTCCCTCTGCAAGTATTTTGCCTCCTTGCCTATGTTTACTCCTAACTATATGATTCTTTTGATGCTCTTAGAAAGTAAATTCTTATTTTTTAGCTACTAAGTTGTAATGTATGGAAATAAAAGTCAGGTTTACTTGTTGCCTTTGTATTCTGAAACTTTTCTGAATCCCTTCATTAGTTCTAACATATTTTAGTAGATTTAAAAATATATTTTCTCTGTATATGTTTATATCATCAGAAAATACAAATGTTTACTACCTCCTTTGTAAGTTAGATTCCTGATTTTTCTTATACCATTTTTTGCACACAATTTCCAGTACCATAAGTGGAAGTGACAAAAATGAATGTCCTTGTCTTGTTCCTGTTCTGAGAGGGCAAGAGTCCCATCTTTTATCATGGAGTATTTTAGTGTCGGTTGTCAAAAATGGCTAAAATATAAATCTCTTGGAAGAAAATATTATGTGAGAGTTTCATGACATTTGATTTGGTAATGGCTTAAGATGCATTCTGAAACCACAAGATACAGCAATAACAGCATCAAAAATTAAAAATCGGACTGCATAAAGGATGCTGTCAGCAGAGTGATAAACTGCCTACAAAAAGGGAGTGAATATGTGCGCGTCATTCACTTAACGTGGTGCTAGCATCCAGAACATAACAAGTACCCTATGGCTCAAAAACAAAAACAAAACAAAAAGCATAATCCAAAAATTGGAAGATGGCTTGAATAAACTTTGCCCCAAAGATGATAAATAAATGACCAACACACGTGAAATCATGCTTAACATCACTGGTCATTATGAAGTGCACATCAAAATCACGGTGAGATACAGCAAACTCCTATTAGAACAGTTACTTTTAAAAAGTAAAAATTTCCACAAGAGAGTGAAGACGTTGAACTCTTCGCCATAGGTAGGAACATGAAATGGTGCAGACAGCATAGAAAGCAATGTGAAGTTTCTCTACAAATTAAGGAATTATATGAGCTTATTCACATATGGGTATATTCCCAATATAACTGAAAGCAGCCTTGAGGATAAATCTGTACACCCCAAGTCACTGGCATTGATGGATGAACGGATAAACAAAATGCAACACATACATAAAATGAAACAGTTGTCAGCCGAACAAGTAATAGGAATGGTAATACATGCTACAGCATGAAATGACCTTCAGAAAATCAAGCTAAACGAAGTAAGCTGGTCACAAAAAAAAATACTATATGAGTCTACTTACAGAAGATAACAAGAGTATTCAAATTTATAGATAGAAGAGGAGAATTGTGGTTGCCAGGAGTTGAAGGGAGAAATGAATGGGAATTATTGTTTCATAGGTATAGAATGTAATTTTCATATGAAATGCGTGGGATAATGGGTATGTAACAAAAGAATGCACTTAATACTACTCAGCTGTATGCAATAAAAATGATTCAGATGATAATTTTTGTGCCTATTTTCCCACAAATTTGCTCAAAATTTTTAAGTGTTTTTGTTCTAGTTGAGTAATATAGAGACAAATTTCATAAAAGTGCTAATAAAATCCACGCATTTTACTAATTCTTAACACCGTCTTTATGATGATGACAAAATAAAAATTTGTTTTAGATAACTGACATCTAAGTAACTCACAAAGTATTGCTGTTTCATTGCAGTATTAAATAAATTATAAAATTCTAGTTTCATCACAGCACAGTATCACACAAATAATGCTAGGAATATACATAATATATTAAGATACTTAAAACCTAACTCACATATAGAATCATAGTTTTATATTTGTCATGTGCATGCATTGTGATGGTAGTAGTAGTAATAAAAATAATATTTGTAAATTGTCCACTGTGTACCACCCTTGCTCTGAGCACTTTCTATGAATTAGAACCATAGTTTTACAAATCCTTACATAATATATGCATATACACAAATATTTGTGTAATTGTATATGTAATGTATTTGCTTTACTATTTTCAAATTTATATAGTAATTATTTCCTTAAAGTAAATGTGATTTTTAATAAACACGCATGAAGTAAAATTAAATGGAAATTAGGTACTAATTTTGCTGATAGCTGATACGTGTTACCAAAAGATGTAACAGAAGTTTCATTATTTGCGCTCGTGTACCTATCGATGTTCTCTGCGCAGGCTAGCAATTGATTTGTGGGTGCGATGCACATTTTTTTCTTTCCATTGCATTTCCTTCCAAACATCTCTTTTTACTGTTTCCCTAAAACAAGAATACACTTTGAATATTTTCAGAATAAAAAGTATACAGAAATATGTGATATAAAATAATCACCAGAAAGGGCATATTTAACTACGAAGAAAAAATTCCAGTGGGTTTGCATAGCAGTCACTCCCATTCTTTTGTCAGTTCTGATAAGCTTATTTATTCATGTGCATAAGAGATGCTCATGGCAATTAAGTCAATATGGAAGCTATTAGTTACATTTCATTTTTATAACTTCTAGCACTTAAGAAAAATTATGTATTGTTCTGTGAAAGATCAATTATTAAATGAAAGTAAAAGCATAGTGTTATTTTAATTTAAACAGTAACTTTCTATGTATTTATAGTAAATTTAAGCAATGTTAAAGTGACAATTTTGCATTTTTTGATTTAATAAGCTACAATAATTTTTTTATGCAATTATCATTATAAAGGTCAGTTGATAATATAGTTTTATGTTAATTTTAGAATTGTTTTTTAGTTCTATTAGGTATGCTACTGGTATTTTGATTGGGATTGCCTTAAATCTGTACAACAGTCTTGGAAGTATTACCAGTTTCACTATATTGATTCTGCCTATGGAGGAATGGGATATTTTTACATTTCTGATATCCTCTCTATCTCTTTTTTCAGAGTACTGTAGTTTCCAATGTAAAGGTCTTTCACTTTCTTCATTAGATTCATTCCTAAGTATCTCATTTTTCTTGATGCTATTGTGAAAAGTGTGGTTTCCCTAAATTCTCTCTCAGTGAATTTCTTATCTGTGTATAGGAATGTTACTGATTTCTGAGTTTAGACTTGGTGTTCTCCTGTGCTACTTAATTTGGTTATTAATGCTAGGAGTCTTTTGGTGGAGTTTTGGGGTATTCATGTCATTGTCACATAATAATAATTTAACTTCTTCCTTTCCTATAATTGTTCCTTTTATTTCTTTCTCTTGTCTAATTTTTTGGCTAATGCTTCCAGAACTATCTTAAACAGGAGTGAAAATGGTGGGCATCTTAGGTTGTTCCTGATGTTAGAATGAAAGTTTTCCGTTTTTGACCCTTTAGAAGTATAACAGCAAAAGCAATTCTTAACAACAAATGTAAGGAAAGGGTCATCAAACCCCCAATTTGAAGTTATAATACAAAGCTGCCTTTCTAAAAATAGCACAGCACTAGCAAAACAAACAAACAAGAAAACAAATAAAAACTTAGACAGAACTGAGTATCAGTAGAAAAAAAGGATACAGAAACTCCACGCACATTCAGCTCCCTTATTTTTTTACTAAGGGGACAAAAAAACCTTCATTGATAAAAGATAGTACATTTAAAAATGGTGCTGAGAAAACTAGGTTTAGACATGCAGAAAGTAGAACCATGTCCCTCACCACACACTAGATTGAAATAAAAATGTATCAAAAGTCTAAATGTAAAAACAGAAATAAACTGCTGGAAGATAAAATACTTAATATTCTTGAAGACATGAGTGTAGGCAAAGCCTTTCTGAATGAAACTCTGATTACACAGGAACTATTGCAAAGAATCAATAACTGGGATCAGAACAATTTAAAAAGTATCTGCAGAGCAAAATAAACCAACAGTAGAGGGAAGAGGTAAACCACGAAATGGGAAGAAATTTGTATTAACTACTCCTCAAAGGACTAATATCTAGAATATATAAAGAACTCAAAAAATCAGACTCCTAAAATTCAAAGAACCAGTCCAGAAATAGGCATCTGAAATAAATAGACACTTCTCAAATAGAGAAGTAAAAACAACAAATAAAAATATGAAAAAATGTTCAGTATCAATTATGAAAAATGCAAATTAAAATAACAATGAAATTCCATCTCAATCCAGAAAGAATGACCATCATGAAGTCAACTGGGGCTGGGGATTTAGCTCAGCGGCAAAAAGCGCCTGCCTGGCAAGTGCAAGGTCGTGAGTTCGGTTCCTGGTACCAGAGAAAAACAAAAAAAAAAAAAAAAAAAAAAAAAGAAGTCAACTAATAACAAATGCTGGCAAGGCTGTGAGGAAAAGCAGCCTTCTCCTTGCTATTTAGAGTATAAACTAGCGGGGTTGGGGATATAGCTCAGTGGCATAAGCGCCTGCTTGGCAAGCTCAAGGTCGTGCGTTCGATCCCCTGTACCGCAAAAAAAAAAAAAAGAAAAAAAGAAAGAAAAAAGAAAAGAGGCTTGTAGAGTATAAGCTAGCACAATGACTATGGAAATCAGTATGGAGATTTCTCAAACAACTAAAATTAGAGGTTCATCTGATCCAGCTCATTCCCTTCTAGGGAGCTCACCAAAAAAAATAAAATCATTATACCACAGAGATCTATGCACAACTATTCTGGGGAGGACTCAACATTCTGTCTATAAGAGATACTGCAGATTGAGAGCACTGTCAGGTTCACAGGTTGATTGATTTGGGGACCTCGCTGAGAATTTTGCTCTCAGAGACCCTCTCTAATTTCTTTATTTGAATTATGCCAATGTCTTACCCCTGTCCCTGACTTTAATGGAGCATTTTGTGCCTTTCCTGGAAGAAAAGCATATTTATATAATTGGAAATGTCACAGGATATGTAATTATTTAGAGACATTCCTTAGGGTTTTTTTTTTTTTAATGAATCAAGCCATGTTGATCCAAACCAACATTACTGAGTTAATTTTTTTACTACAGACGCTCAGTTAATTCAAACTTTTAGTAAATAACTATTCATTTTTAATTTAAGGGATTTTTAATACACAGGTCCTCAATTATCAAAATATATGCTCCCATTTTTACATTACTTTATTCTTTAATAAACATTACTTTGTGCTCTTTCTATTTAATAGAAAATCAACTATAATACGCAAAGGTACTGATCACCTGTGGACAAGTGAAATTTCCTGGTGGTCAATGTTTACAAACACAATAAGCTATTACTATGTAATGAGATTCAGTGGACATTTCCAAGCTGGGCTTTCAGAGCATGTGAGTCCTGTTCCTATGGATTTCTACTTAATTTACAACATTCACTGCTGACTGCTCATGGAGCATCTTCCTGAAACTAATCTCTACTTGTCAGCTCTCAGAAGAAATGTGGGGGCTTTCAGTTTGGGTTTCCTCAAAAGGACGTAGAGACAAAGACCTGAAGATCCTCCTACATCACAGGAGAAACAGCAGGAAAGCAGAGTGGGGACAGATGTCTAAATGGTTGGGCTGAATGAAAAAGTTGATTTACTCCTATTTATATTCCTCTCAAAAACTAACAGTATATGTATTACTTGGACCCACTCGGCCTTTAGAATAAATGAAATGAGAGACTCTCGAGTCTTGGATTGTCCATTTGCTTTTCTATCCACATATTACTGAGCTGTGGTTAACTAGAATCTGAGTCATATTTTCATGATATCTACAAATATATGTATATGAAATCTCCACCTCTATCTATCTGTGTATGGCGTGTTCTCTTTTACTCTAAGGCAGACCTAACAAATTTTTCGCCATAACTCTAAATTTCCACCAGGAAGCATGTTTTATACCAAAAACCAGAAAAATTTGATGAATAATCAACAGTTGTCAGCTGTGAGATATTGTTATAAATCAGACATTATAAAATGCCACAATGGGCAATTAAAAACATGAAAAATTAAATAAAAATTTAAGAAATGCTAATTTAGAAAATGAAGTTGCAGTTAAGAAATAGCAGGTGAATTGACAATCACGGAAAACATATGACTAAAATCACTGTAAGCTAACAAACTAATAAACAATGCCAATTGATAAATATGACAGAATGAAAATGATAGAAAAGTATCACTGTATTTAATATAGAAATTACCACATGTGAAAAACACAGAAAACATGTACTGAAAAAAAAAAGAAATGAGCAGAGCTTTATTACGCTTATAATATCAAAAAGATCATTTGAGTCCCCCATAAATGAAGTGAGGGTTGGTATGATTAAAAAAATATTCAAAGAAATAGTGGATGAAAATGTTCCATGTTGATGAAACATAAGCGTACATATTCAAGAATCTAAGCAAATTACAAATAGAAAACAAAGAAAAATCATGGTTAAATTCCTGAACTCTACATACAAAACACAAACAAAAACAAAACAAAACAAAACAAAATTGCCATCATCAAGAAAAAAGCATCACACCTGACCTATAGAAGAAATAACTCAAATGATAGAAGGTTTCTCATGAGAAAGGATAGAGGCCAGAAACACCTGGCACTGCGTGATTCCAGTGTTGAAAACAAAAAAAATATCAGCACAGCATTTATACCTAATGAATAAATTTCTCAAGGATAATGTAAACTGAAGAGAATCTCAGATTACATAAACTAAAGAAAGTTTTCATCAAAAGACTAACCCTAAAAAAAAAATGCCTACAGAACATGCTCCTTAAAAAAATTAAAAATCAAATAAGGAATCTTGAAACATTTAGATGGAAGAAAGAACTGCTGAAAGAGTGAAATCTTGAGTAAATGTAATGAGTTGCACTTCCTAGCTTAAACTGTCTCAAGAAAAATTTTTGATAACACATCAAGCATAGTAGAAAGCTCATGTAAAAATAGGACAATACAAAATACTTACAAAGAAACAGAGAATACAAATCATACATTTATTGCTGATGGTAATGTAAAATTACATGCAACTCCAGAAAATATTTTGATTTTTTTCCAGGACATATTTTTGCAGTTTCTAAAAAAGCCTAAATATACAGTTATCGTAAAGCTCAGGAATTACTTTCTAGGACATTTACATCCTGAAAATGAACACGTAGGTTCACATACAAACTTATTTATGATTGTTCAGCAGCAGCTTTGTCATACCTTCAGGTTGGAAAATGTACAGTGTCCTTCCTATATAGCAAAATTGTTTGATATATACACAGAATCAAATACTGCCCACCAATAATAAGAAAAGTAAAACAAAACAGGTAATAACAATAGCGTAATGGAGATCATGTGAAAATGTTAGATGCTTCGTACACTACTGGTAATGTCAATGATAAACAAAGTGTTCTATTATTTGTTATAGACTAAATGTTGATGTTTCCCCAAAATTCAGATGTTCAATGCCTACTCCCCATACTGATGATATTTGGAAGTGGGGCCTTTTGGAGTTTAACTATATTTAGTAAAGTAAGAAGGGAAGAGCCTTTTGATGGGATTGATGCCCTTGTGCGTAGAATAGACTAGAGCCCTTTTCTTCTGCATGTGAGTAGCTAGAGGCATGGCGGTCATCATCTGCCAACAAGACCTTCCTTATGCTGTCCCTCTGAATTTGGACTTTCCTGCTTCCAAATCTATGAGAAATAAAAGTGTGTTGCTTACTCCATCCAGTCGATGGTGTCTTATAAGGCAACATGAACCAACTCAGACACTCCTTAAGTGATGAGGACTGGTTTAATCTGAAATATACTATTGCTAGAGGGCTGTAGCTTAGCATGAATGCAACTCAACTTTGGTTTGTGCAGAGGTAACTGGGTTTTAAAGAGAAGAGGTTCTAGGGAGGAGAAGCAGCGTGAATAGTGTAGAGGGAGGCAAGCCAGGGAGAAGTTATAAAGACCAGGAGGTAGGTTTTACATGTGAAAGACATCTGAGGCTGCTTACACCCTTGCTTCCCAGACGCTGGTAGATGGAGCCTTCTGCAGGTGTTGGGTAGAACATGTGCTTTTAGAAGCCTTTAACATCCTTAGACACATTAAGGATTAACTAACTTATTTTAGTAATGTGGCCTTATGCTCTTAGAAATTATGTTAATTATTCAAATCATCTTGAATCAAAATTGAGGCTTAGGGCCAGGGATATAGCTCAGCAGCACAAGCGCCTGTCTGGCAAGGGCAAGGTCTTAAGTTAGATTCCTGGTACCAAAAAAAAAAAAAAAAAAAAATGAAGTTTAGCCTAAAATAGGATTCAGAGGAAGCTGACTTAATTGGATCAAAGTAGTAGCATTACTGGTGGGAATGGAAAATGGTGCCACTCACAGACTTCTTAAGAGTTAAACGTGGGTTACATACATCCAAGCTATTCGTGTGTGTGTGTTGGGGGGGGTGATGTTTCAGTCTACCATGGGGAGAGCTATGTCCACTGGATTCTGAAAAATTTGCACTTCATTCTCAAACCTGAACCAGTCCTGGGAGCAACGGATGTTTCCTTCTTTTCTCACCACCAACCTTGTTTTTTTCTTTCGGGGGGTGGTTTCCAGTACCCGGATTCTAACTTTCGACCTTGCGCTTGCCAGGCAGGCGCTGTTCAGCGGAGCTAAACACCCAGCACCCCCACCAACCTTTGTGTCTCCATTTGCATGCAAGTATCACAGAGTTGATTAAAACCGGACTAACTGGAGGGAAGATTCAGAGCAGGGAATACATGTTAGCTCTCAAATTAATTGATCTCCTTGAGGTTGTTGTAAGGTTACTAAAGTTACTGAATTCTGTTCATTTCTGCCGCCGTTCATGTATGCATACGCATGCACAGGAAAAAGGAAAATAGGTCTACGTAAAAACTTACCTATGAATGTTTATAACAACATTTTAGGGTTGAGGATTTAGCTCAGCGGCACAGTGCCTGCCTGGCAAGCATAAGATAGTGATTTCCAGTACCAAAAAAATACCAAAAAAAAAAAAAAACCACAACGTTTTAATAAGCAAAGTATGCAAACAACCTAAATATCCATCAGTTAATGAATGGCTAAGCAAACTGTGGTCTTTTTGTTTGTTTGTTTTTTCCCGGTACCAGGAATCGAACTCACGACCTTGTGCTTACCAGGCAGGCACTGTGCCACTGAGCTAAATCCCCAGCCCTGCAAACTTTGGTCTTTACATACAATGGGGTGTTACTTGTCTATGAAAAGGAAATATAAAGTCAAAAGTAAATCATATACAGTAAAAGCATGAAAATTATTCAGTTAATCCAAAGAAGGGAAACAATGAAGAAAGAACAAAATAGGTGAGGGGAAAAAGAGTAGCAAAATCATAGATGTAATGACATTGCTTTGAAATTGGCTAAATATTCCAATTAAAAGACGGGGTAGTAACTTTGGATAAAAGTTACCATGTGCTATCTGCAAGACAGTTGTTGCTGATATAAAAAGAAATAAAAGGTAAAAGTAAAGGATAAAAATATATATCATCTTAATGAAAAGCTTGAGTGACTGTATTAATGCTGGAGAAGCAGACTTTAGAGAAATGAATAATGCCAGTATTCAAAAGGCCATCTTTATAATCTTAGAAGAGTAAGTTAATCAAAAGGATAGGGGCTGGGGATTTAACTCAGAGGCACAGCTCCTGCCTGGCAAGCACAAGGTCGTGAGTTCGATTCCCAATACCAGAAAAAAAAAAATCAAAAGGATGTAGGAATCCTGAAGTTAAGTATACTTAATAATGGAGCTTCAAACTATAGAAATCAAGAACTGAATCACAGGTGAAATAGGGAAACCCACTCATAAAGTTAGATATTTTAATACCTTTATCTAATAAAAATATATCAATCAACATGTATCAAATTTTTGTTTAAAATCACCCCAAATTCGAAGTAATTCTGATACCCAACATGTAATTCACTCATACAATGGAATATTGCTTATCAGTAAGAAAGAAGGTGCTTTTAATACATAAAGCAAATTTCAAGACCATCAGGCAAAGGAAGCAAAGTTAAGGAATACCTGCTGTAAAATTCCATCTGAATGAAGTTTGAGAATGAGTGAACCGTCTGCACGGAGGAAAATCAGGTCAGGGATTGCCCATAAAAGGGCTGTGGGGAAAGGAAAGGGACATAAGGAAATTTCTGACATGGTTTGGGTGGTGATTTCACAATTAGATACACATATCAGAATGTACATTTTAATGATATGCCATTACCGTATGTTTAGGATATATCAAAAAAACTATTGAAAATATGTCTTGGAGGAAGTGGCTCTATTATCCATGATCTGAGAAGAGAATTTCTGTTTTCCTCTTGCTTTACCTAGGTAAGTAGGGGAATGGTGGGCTGTTTTCTCACGCCACAAGAAGTACCCTGCAGTGTGCCATTATCTCCTGCCACTTCTACTCTGTGCATCCTGAATGGTTTTGACCACCCTTCAGCTGTGCAGAAGTGGGAGAGAGGCCTGCCCTGTGGAAGCAGCCTCTTGTCAGTTTGTTAGTCTACTGAATGAAAGTAGTAAGAGGATAGCATATTGGTCATTATACCAGCCCTGGGCTAGGTCAGAGTTAACATACAGAAGATGTGTGGCAAAATGTTTGAGAATGTGTTATAAAAACAAGTTTTGTGTTTTCGTTTAATATTGCCATTCAAACAAAACAAAATTTGCTCCCTTTCATAGTGAACTCATTGAAAGAGTTTTCCAAGAACGATTACACGTATTTCACCTCCTCATTTCCCAGTATTTCTTCCATGCGCCCGATGCTGAGCAGCACCTCAGCTCCGTTACTCCGCAGGAATCTGTCCTCTGTAAGGTCACAGGTGACTTCTGTCCTTCCACAGTCTCTGATTCTTCCTTACTACTTATTTTATTCCTCAGAACCATTTATGACTGTTGATCGCTTATACTATCCACAGAATTTTCTTCTGGATTCACTTACTGCACTCCCCATTGAATGCACAGGGTGTCCTGTTTCCAGTCTGCACTGAGGGTTTCAGAACCTGCCGCTGTGCGCATTCACCTGTCTGTCTTTAGCCCGGGCCAGGACTCGCCCATAGCCGATGGCCTCCCCTTGAACAGCTTCCAGTCTGGAGTTTGCTGGGAGACCAAAACTTGTATATGACACAGCTTCATCTAAAGTTTCCCTCAGAATTTTACTACACAACTAAAAGTGCACGCATTTCAGGCATCCCCCCATCTACCCAAATGACCAAAACCAGGGGAGACCACAGGAGCTAGCTGCTGCTGCCACAGCTGCTCTCTGATCTCCTGGGTTTCCTCGTCTGTCCATCCTCCTCACACTGGTCAGAGGGCTGAGCCGAAGCACGTCACTACAGAGCAGTGTGGGTCTTCTAGGTTTCCTAATTCATGTGGCATATACGATGGACTCCTCACTGCACTATAGTACTCCGCCTGATCCGCCCCACTTCTCCGATCTCATCTCCTCACCTTCGCCCTTCTCTCTGGCATCTTACTGTCCTTCCAAAACAATGGGCTCATCCCACATCAGGACCTTTGGACGTGCGACTTCATCTGCACTGAACGTTGTCTTCTGGGCATCTCGCACAGCTGCCTCCCTCCCTCTAACTCCAGAGAAACATATATAATTGCCATTCAATATAAAATGCGGCAACCTCCATCACACTGCTGTTCCCCTGGTTTACGTCTCTTCCAAGGACTGGAAGTATATACTGTCATATTATAGTTTCATTTATATTTGGCCTTCCTTTTTCCTCTTCAGATCACAGACTGTCTTTCTATATGGAGAAAGCAAGTATTCTTAATCCAATTGCATTCTGAAATCATGCCAACTTTCAGCATGACTCTAAGTTTCATTTTAAAATTGGGTTGGGGTAGTGAATTATAATGTCAGAGGGCTCGTTACTGATGGAATAAAAGCTACAAAACTCAGTGTTGAGATATCTTTTCAGTTTTTCCATGAAGGCATATTGAATACCAAATATGGATATAAAATATTCTGGGGCTCTTGGAAAAATAAACATATTGAATAGGTAACTTGGTAATCAGTGATAAATGTGTACTAAATATCAAAAATAAATAAATATCTGTTAGCTTCTGGTTAGGTAAATACTTTTATAATTATTTTATTTGCTTTTAAATATCATAGGAATATCCAAGCACTTTATAATAGAATTTGATTCCTGATTTCTTCATTTCTACTTCTCTTTTCTTAGTTGGAAAGGAGCTTTGGTGCTTTTGGCCCCAGAAACACTGCATTCAGTGTATATTTTTCCATTCAGTAAGTTGAAATACCATTCAATAACTTTAAATATCCTTTGTAGTCATTATTTATCTACTGTCTTTGAAACAATGGAGAGACAGCTGGATTTCTGGTACAGACCTCTCCGTACTGCTGCCGTCTCGGTATGGTGTCACCTCTGTTCTGCTTCCATGCTTGCTCCCGGTCCATTCAGAGGCTGTTGCCACAACTCCTTAGCCTGCTCCCTGCACCAGAAAAGACCCTGCCACAAGAGGACACCAGCTATTCCTCACTTGCTCATTCCTGCCTGCAGAGATATTGTAGAAATCTGATTGGTAGCCAGGAAGAATTGTAGGGTGTGCAACAATTCTTTCTGCTTGGGACCCTCCTATCTGCAAGGAGGAAATATAAATAAACAAACAAACAAGCACTCCTTCATGTTTCTGAAGATGGAACTTTCTCTTGTTTGGGACACTGTGCTCATCCACCACTGTCTATGATTAGATAAGCGGGCTTTTACCAACAACTTTATGATTAATAAAGCCGACATTATAATCTCTGCTTACATTTCCTTGTCTGTTCCTCAGCTGTTTCTAGCCTGTCTGGAAGACAATGATTATTCTGGGTTTTCTGTAATCCGTGCGTCCTGAAGGATGGTTGCTCCACACCCCTGATCACAGCCTGCTGTGAGAACAGGGATTTTAAAACTACTGTCTTATACCAAGCCATTTGAACATTATGCCACTAATGACTGTGTAACTTGTTAAGTGAACACCCTGATTTAGCTCATGTTTACTACTCTCTTTTTACATATGAAAACTTAATTTAGAAACCTGGTTCACAGCAGCTGTATGAAACTAGTATTCTGAGTGAAGCAGGGCAAGGAATAGACCTTCCTCTATAACTTCGCTACGTCTCCTCCTCCTGCTGCCCGATGCGGTTGTCCTAGTTTTGTTTTAATCACCAATTGGACTATCAAAGTGGTATCAAATTTAATGTTCTTTGACCTCAGGAAACCTCCCAACTGATCACTTTGCTACATGGTTTTTGATTTTGTTTTCTTTCCTTTCACTGCTGTGCTCCCAAACCTTCCACTGATCTAATCTTTTTGATGAGCAATTAAGGTTAATTGTAATCCAACTCCCACCTTCAGATGGAGCTTCTCATTACCTGTACTTCCCCCTCCTGTCCTTGGGAATGCTCCGAGAGGGGTGCTGGCACAGCCTCCACTTGCACTTCTCTGTGGCTGCATCTATGACATCTCCCCTTCAGAGCCTCACAAGAGGAAGCTGATTGCAGGGAAGATCACTCCAGCCATCAGTAAGACCAAAGCTGCTGTGCTTGGCCTGGTGTGTGTGGGGCTGTACGAGGTAGTACAATAAACTAATAACTCAGTTCATACAAAAATGGGTTCCTCAAGTTGGCTCTGGCTATACTGGGACCAAGAATGGACAGTGTGGGACCTTTTTGAGGTGCAAGGCTGCAGTCTAAAGATGAGGAGGTGTTTCTCAAATAGCTCCTCCACTACTTCCAGACAAAGCACAAATTAGAGATTACTATGTTCTCTGAGGGCTTGGAAAGGTTCTATTTCTTTTTCATGCCAGATACCAAGCTGAAGGGACAACTGGGTCAAATGATGGTATTGATTGCAAGCTGCTGGTCAAAGCGAAAGTTGAACCGCTCTCTGTGGATGCTGGGGCTTGAGCTGCTATTGTGAGAGGTGCAAGGATGTCAAGGTCTCCTGTGTCCAGAATAACGTCCTCTGAGACCTGTCTGATCCCTGAGACGGCCCCATTCCCTGAACATCTCCCAGCCTCGGGGTCCCGTTTGGCTTCTGGAGATGGCCAGACCATCCAAGCCTGCTGTTTCCGCATGCTTGGAACCTGAATCCTAATCAAATGGCATTTACCCAGAAAAAATTAATATGGATATACACAATGCTAGAAAATGTTGACAATAGAAGTTAAGTTTTGTATTATATTAATTTTAGAATAGTTTTATATCTATGTTGTATGCAATAATTTATATTTGCATAAAAGTTCCAGAGCTGATAGAATTTCATTATGCCTTTACTTAGTTCGAAGAACTGTTCACATCTGATAGTATGATTTACCAATTGGGAAAACTAAGACACTGATAGCTGTACATTAACTAACCCGCAACTTCAGACCTTATTCACATTTCCTTTGTGTCCACCTGATATCTTATTTCTGTCCCACAGTTCCATACAGAATATGGTTACATTTGGTTGTCAAATCTTCATAGCTTTTTTTGTTCCTTTTCTTCCGTTTCCCCTCTCTTTCTCTTCTTCCCATCTCTCTCCTTTCTTTCCTTCATCCCTCACTTCTTTTCTTTACTTCTTTTCTTTCTCTCTCTCTCTTTCTTCCTTTCTTTCCTTCATTCCTTCCTTCCTTCCTTCTCATCTCAGATAGGTGTACAGGCATGTGCCATACACTAAGCTTCAGCCCACAAGTTCTTTGCTTCTACGATCTTCATAGTTTTGAGAAGTACAGGTCAGTTGTTTTGAAGAGATGCTCTTTATTACTGCTTGTATAATGTTTTCCTCAAGTATTCCCTGGGGTGATACACTTTTTCACAGGAAGACCTCATCCCCATTGATGTAACACTTGATCATACGGCTGAAGACTTATTTGCCAAGTTTATCTTCACGTTTGTTATTCTCTTGCCTCCTTTCCATTCTATGCTCTTTGATATATCTTGATGGGTAGCCCATGCCGGTGGGGAGGGAAGTTATGTTCACCTTCTAGTATTGCAGGTATCTTCATAAATTATTCAGACTGTGGCCTGGGGATTTAGCTCAGTAGCACAGCACATGCCTGGCAAGAGCGAGGTCATGAGTTCAATTCCCGGTACTGGAAAAAAAAAGTTTAAATTATTCAGACATCACGCACATCAAAGTTTATCTCTTCTATTTTTTTCATTTATTATTGATTGATATGCATATGATAATAATCCCTTACTACATTAATATTTTGCTTCTCTAATTGCTTCACCATTGAGAGCTTTCATTTGGCTTCTGTATCCCTTTCATATTTTCTGTAATTTGGGGCTTCAAATATTTCCTTAATTTCTAGCACTACAAGGTGCTCAAGGTTGATCATGCACTTTCTTGACCCAGTTGTAAAATGAGTCATTTTCCCAAAGATCCAGTTCACGGAGCTTGGTACTAGAAACTGAGATCTGAGAACTAGATGCACATAGCTGGAAATGCATCTGGTTGGTGGGAAAACAGATAATCAATAATTCATCAATGTGATAAAATGCAACTAAAAAGAATGAAACAGCTCAAGCTATTCAATTAGCTGCTTTATTCACAGATACATATATCCTGTGAAAATACCATGATGCTCTTGGCCTTGCAGAAGATGCCTGGGGCCTTGCGAGAGGATGGGGACCAGGAAACAGAACATAAATGGGGTATATGCCATGTTCTGAAGAGGCACGAGAGAGCCCTGTACTCCCACTGGGTTCTTATCTGTGTCCTTCATCCGGATCTAGGAACTGAATTGATACAAAGGCTGATTTAATAAAAGTCACATCATTTTACATGTACTTCAAAATCTCCAAGAGAGGAAAGTTTGAGGAAATGATCTAAGCATTGTGCTTTTATATATTTTAGACGAAGAACAAATGTGTGAAGGAATGAGAGGACAGATTGATCTCTGGACTGGTGCAGTCAATTCTGGGAAATTTACTAAGAGACAAAGGTAAGAGGATGCGAATGTCAATGGAAGAGAAGGGCTACTTTACTGTTTGTTTATTCAGCTTCCCTCCAGCCCAAATTAGCAGTCTCTGGTGATCAAGATCATTTTCCAGCCTGGGTTTGTGAAGGACGTCTGTGTCAGTGGAATCATTATCGCTTGTTATATGAAGGGAAAAGCGCCAAATGAATCTTTCTGAAGCTATGGTGACTCAAGTGATTTTGGCTTGACATAATCAATATGCTAGGGCAGCGTAATTGGTGATGGTATGGACTTAATTTTTTCTATCCTTTCATTGATAAGCTGCATGACTTTTATAAATACTAATGACTCTTTTCAAGGTTTTGATATGAAATTTGGAAGGCTAACACAGCGTAGAAGGATTGCATGAGAGCAAATGAGGATACACAGTGAATCCCTATGCAATGGCATTCCATCAATGAGTTCAGATTGCCTAGAAACTAAACATCAGCTAATCTTTTGTTTTTGCTTCACCTCTGTCTTACTAAGTAGTATTAAAGGTCCAGGGATATAGCTCAGCAACACTAGCACTTGCCTGGCAAGCACAAGGTCCTGAGTTCAATTTCTGGTACCAAAAACAAACAAAAAAAAGTGGCATAAAACATGCAATTCTCCTGATGATAGTTTCTTAGGGTAGGAAAACAAAATTAACAGAATTGACTTTCCTCTTAATGCAATCGTAAAGACTTAAGAATTAAGATTTATAGAATACTAAGAATATTACCATATTCTCAGTAGTTGAAAAACATGTGCATTTTAGAGGATCGTGTTCAATATACTGTTTTTTTTTCTGTTTAACATAAAACTATTATGAAAGAAGTAGTCTGAGCATATTAGCCTAATATATAAAATTACATAATATACACAGGAGAAATGATTGGGTCATTGTAGTTTCATGATTATATTTATAAAGTAATTATTAAAGTAGGCATTATTAATATATTAATGTCCTCTAGTTATTTATATAACCTTGAGTACTTTTTACACTTACTGAGTGAACTTTTATCTAGTCCTCAATTGCCCCTTCAAAGCAACATTTATTTCCTCAGCTCATAGAAAGATAGGTGCTCAGGACTTATATAGCTGAATCTTGAAATATTTCAATAAATTATTGTAAATATTTTTCTCAGTATAAGCCAACAGTTGATTAATAGTATGTTTCATGTATGAATTAGTTTTTCATTTCTGGGAAATTATTAATCATGCATTACAGTGGCTTTTGATATGCTACTTGACAAATCACATATGTGCTCTACTTTTCTGAAATCTCATTCCTGTGCTATCTTAGTATTTAATGAAGCAAAATTGTTACTATGAATTATAGAAGATGAACACATATTTTTCTAAGTTCATAAATAGCTTTCCCATGAGCACTACTTAACTTATTTTTTCCACATATGTGAATCAGGTCGTTCAATATAATGCTAGTATTATGTGATTTATTTTTGCCTTCATTTCTTTTAATGCTTACCTTCGTTCTGTAATAATAAAGTGTTTCAGTTATTTTACTGTTTATGACATGACCTAATTTCTGGTGAGGACAGTTAGTTCATCTAGCCACAGTGAGGTCAAGAAGTAGACTGCTTTCAGCAACTCAGGATACATCTCTTGCCCCGTTAACTGACATATCCCATCTCAGAACTTATCTCTGTTCTGATTCCTCTTACTGCCAAATTTCATTGCAGATCCTTTAATGTAGAACAATTGAAATCATCTCATATGTACTTCGTTTTCACATTGTTTTGACGTGTCATCAAAATCATACATGTTGATGAATTTATCAGTAGAATATATGATATTGTAGATGGATATATCACAGTTTACTTGCACATTGCCCTTTAAAGTATTTGGATCGTTTTAACATTTTAATAGGATGAATCAGGCTATTTGAAATATTATTATCAATGTTCTTTGGCAATTATCAATTTACATAAATGGATAGGCGTGGGATTAGTGGGGCATAGGATAGGGATGTATTTTTCATTAACAGATACTCTCAAGTTTTTAATAAACCTGTATTAATTTATTGTCCTGCTAACATTGTATAAAAATTTCTGTTATTCCCTAACCTTTTCATCAGTAGATACTCTCAGTTTGATCTGGAAATTTTGTTTGCTTCAGCTACGGTAATGTGTAGCTAGTTGTATCTCTTTCTGGTTTTAAGATGCCTTTCCTGATTCATAATATGATGAATGAATATTCTTGTGCTTAATGACTATGTTTATATTCTCTTAGAGATTGTTCTTCAGATCTTTTACTCTCTAGTGACTACATAGGTCATATAATTTAAAAATACAAGGTTTCGCAGAACATAATCATAAAGAATTTTCATAAAAGTTATGGAACAGCAAAATAATAGTGACAATAATAATAATAACAATAAGAATAACAATAATAATAATACCACCATACATTGAAAAATACTACCTAGTCTGTTTGTAGGCTTAGCCCCAGAACCTCTCTCTATGTTTTCAGTATTCATTTTACTTTTCCTTATGAACCAGTGAAGGGGATTCAAGGAATCCGTTTCAGCACCATTCTTATAAAAGCTTCCAGGACAGTCTTGTGTTCCTTTAGTCAAGTTAGATGGGCTCACTGGTAAAACCAGATGTAAGTTGTTTATAGACAAATTTTCCCTATGATGATGAGGATACTTTAAACTTTTAGACAGCATAATAAAAGAATCAACTAGCCCACTCATCCTTTTTTGGCCAAGAATAAATTCCAGATCAGGCATACTTTGAGAAGAGGATAGAACCTCCTACTTAAGCTGTAAAATTGAATACAAATATTTGTGTTTTGGAACTTGAGTTGTTGGTCTATACTGATGATTTCTTAATTATGGATTTCTAGAGTTTCTTCACATAGTCTGGATAGTACTTTCTTATTGGAAACATGTATTATAAATATGTTCTTCCAGTGTGTAGATTTACTTTCGTTCAATGGTGGTGCCATTTGATTAGCACTTGGGAGGCTGAGGCAGGAGGATTGTTGAGAGTTCCAGGCCAGATTGGGCTACAAAGTGAGCTCAAGTCTAGCCTGAACTGCATAGTGAGACCCTGTCTCAAAAAAGACCAAAAAAAAAACGTAAAATTAACTGTAAGAATTAATTTTACAAATTAATTTTAATGAGTGCCAGAATACCTATTAATAATTTCTCAGTGCTTCAATTTGAACCCACAATGTATCATTTTTTTGTGGCTAGTAAGTCTTACGGAATTTTTATGTGTATCAAAGTTGAAGAAGATAAACTCTCATGGTGTGTTTCTTAGAATTTTGAAGTTTTCCTGTATAAGTTGTGGATTTTTTTATTTTTACCACTTTGATATCAAATAACTTCCACACAGTTTATTATAATATATGTATACATAATTTTGCCCACTGAGTCATTCATGTGTGAGATTTTTTCTAGAATTTATCAGTTAAAATGATCTATTTATCTAAATTTGTGACCATGGCACCATTCTTATTCATATTACCTTTGTTTTAAATTATATATGTGTTGATGTGTACTGTAAGTCTTTCAACTTTGATATTATTTGTATTTTTCAGTAACTTCTGGACTATTCTTGAACATTTTCATTTAGATGCAATTTTAGGAACTTCTTAAGTTTCTAAAATGTATAATGGGATTTTAGATATGATCCAGTAAATACAGAGTTGGACTTGGATGATGCTGACTTCCTATTAAGACTGAATATTCGAAGCCATCATGATTACTTATAGTATCTTTAATTTCTCTCAATGATATTTTAAAGTTATATATATACAGTAAGATTTTATGTATTATTGGTAGGTTTAATTTTAAGTAATGATTTTAAAAATATTATTATAAATAGGATTTTTAAAATTTTCTATTTCTTTATAATTACCTTTGTATATTGATTGAGAATCCAGTCCCCTTTCTAAATAAACATGTTTAATGCATTTCCTTTAAATACTTTTATTTTGTTGTTGTTTTTTTTTTTTTTTTTTTTTTTTTTTCCAGTACCAGGACTCGAACTCATGACCTTATGCTTGCCAGGCAGGCTCTGTGCTGTTGAGCTAAATCTCCAGCCCTCTTTTAAATATTTTTAAAAATATAAATAGTTTCTAAATATACATCTGTCATTCACATTTTGTATATATGATGATGTCAACTACATATAAACACTTCCTTTATATTTTATTTTCAATCTTTATATTCTTTAATTATTTTACATACACTACTGCCATGCCTAGGACCTTCTATGTAATGTTAAACAGGAGCCAGAACAGATATATTTCCTTTTCTTGCAGTTTTACAATAATCATGATAGCTGCATTATGTAGAGACCCTTCATCAAATAAGAAAGACCCTTTCCATCTCCACCTTTCTAGAAGATTCATGAAAATATATGTTAAATTTAGCACATGTGTTCCTTTATTTGTTGAGCTAATCGTGTTTTTCTTTTTATTCTCATAATGTAATGAATTGCCTGGATTATTTTTTGAGACTAATATGAATTATACCCCTAGGAAAAGTACCAACTGATGTATTGCCTTTTTGATATTTCTGTGGATTCATATTGCTAATGTTTTCTTGTGCTTTTGAGCCAATGCGCCTGACAGAAATTGGGTGGTGATTTCTTCTTTCTCTTCCCTTCCTTGTCTCCCACTGCCTCATTTCTTCTGCCCCTTTCCTTCTGTGTTTTTTTTAGATAATGGCATGTAGATTACCCTGGTTCCATCAGTCAAGTAGGAAAGTGTTCTCTTCTGCTGGGTTCTGTCTAGGAATTTGTGTGAGACTGGGTTAGCTCCTTAAAGACTGTACAGAAATTATATTTTCAGGGTACCTCAGTTTAGAATTTTCATTGTGGGAAATTTATTTATGGACTCAATTTCTTTCATAAAGTGATTATAACATTTTTCACTTTTACTTTTTTTTGGCATGTAAGATTTTTTTTCATTAAAACATTCTTCAGGATAGTATCAAATATTAATTTTGTGTAATATTAATATTCATCTGATATATCCAATTTTATATTAGTAAATTATATTCTTAATTTTTTATAATTTTTGAGGAAAAATTATTACTTAGTCATCCTTTTAACTTTAGGTTTTCTATCTCCTGCTTATGTTTAAAATTAAGACAGCATGTTTTTATTTGCCTTCTCCTTTTCTTTATTTGGAAGATGTTACATAATTTCTAAATATGGAATACATTAAAATATCTTTTTAATGATTCATTTATTGTCTGTGTTTATGTAATCAGGGTACCTACTCTGCATGAGTTTATTCTTTGAAATTTGTGGAAAGACTTACAGTACACATCAATACATATATAACTTAAAATATAGATAATATGAATAAGAACAGTGCTATGGGCACAAATTTAGATAAAGCATTCACTGGAACAGATAAATCCTAGAAGAAATCTCATTATTATTTCACCGTAAAACATGTTGACTTGATTAATTATGTTTCAATTTTCTGAATGTTTGCTGTTTTTCTGCTTCATTTAGCAGTTACTGAGATTTTAACAACATCTATATATTTGTCTATTACTAGTTCCATCAATTTTAGCCTTATGACGTTAAAGAAACAATTTTAAGACATCAGAATATTTAAGTTGTAATACTGTTCTGTTAAACTATCATATTCATTACTATACTTTTTCTATCTTCATCACTGATTATGTTGCTTGTTTTATAGTCCACTGGGTCCATTTCATTTTTCTTTGGTGATGGGATTGAATACAGGTCCTCACGCACGCTGCATATATGCTCCACCACCACAATGTGCACACAGCAATTCAAAGTTAATAAATAATTTGAGTAGTGTTTCCGAGCTTCTGAGTCCAGCACCACTCTTGAAATTCTTTGTGGGTAGAGCCCTGGAGGATGAAAAAATAAACTGAAGAATCAGAACACAGAAAGCTAAGATAAAGCAAAGCATTCTGTCCTTATGGGAGAAAAGGAACTGCACAATGACTGCAGTGCATTTATTTACACACTTGGGAGGTTGATGTCCATCTCAACCCCTCTGCCTAGCAACGTGTCTACCTGGCAGGCCTTGATGCAGTTCTGAGAGCTGGAGCAGCTTGTGTATGTGGCTTACCTTGAACTCTCTGTGTTCTCAGCAGTGGTCTTGCTTTAGCCCTGCACATATGACTGATCTCCAGTTTCACCCACTCCCCACACCATGATATATATTTTCAAAAATTTTACTTCACTTATTTGTGTCCTGGATAAGTCACCTAAAACTGTGGCTTTTCCTTTATTATTGAGTCCGAGAAACACTGCATTTTAATGGATGTAGTTAATTCAGGGACATTTAATGTGATTACTGATATAGGTAGCTTGTTCGTTTAAAAGTTTTTATTAGTGTATGTTTGAGTAACATAATGATTGCCTTCAACTTGCATGACAGATACATATGCATTTTGCATCTTGATCATTTTAACTCCTGGTAAAAGTTAGTCCTCTGAGGAGTATCTGAAGAGTATTTTCCCATTCCCAGCTTGTCTTTTCGCTTTGTTGGTTATTTTCTGTTCTGTATATAGGATTTTCAATTTAACATAATCCCATTTATGGATTGTTGGTGTTATTTCCTGTGCAGTTGGTATTATGTTTAGGAAGTCTTTACTCTGCCTGTGTCTTCAAATACTTCACCAATCTTTTGCTTCCACCAGGTTATTTTCCTTTGTATATAAGTCTCTGATCATTTTTATTTAATTTTTGTATAGGCACAACACTATAGATATAGCTTCATTTTTGGCACGTGGATAAGCAATTGTCTCAGTACTATTTGTTAAAAAGGCTATATTTGTTCCAGTATATATCTTTTGGACTTTTGATAAAGATCCAGTAACTGAAACTGCTTGGGGTTCTTTCTGCAAACTCGATTCTATTCCATTGGTCAATATGTCTGTATTTTATGCCAGTACTTTGCTGCTTTTACTACTGTTAATTTGTAGGATGTAATTTGGGTTTGTAATCCCTCCAGCCTTGCTCTTGCAACCATTCTTAGACTCATCTGGGTTGACATATGCTTTAGAATTAGGTGGGACTTTTAGTTCTATAAAAAAAAATGGTGGTATTTTGATTGGAATCACATTAAATCTGTGCATCTTTTTTGTAATATGACTATTTTGACAATATTAGTTTTCCCTATCCAAGAACAGGTCTGTTTTTCTATTTTAGTTTTCTTTGTTTTTTTTTTTTTTCTGGTACCGGGAATCAAATTCATGACCTTGCACTTCCCAGGCAGGCGTTGTGCTGCTGAGCTTAATCCCCAGCCCCTGTTTTTCTATTTTATAATGCCCTCTTCAATCTCTTTCCTAAGAGCAATGTAGTTTTCATCAGATCAGTCTTTCACGTTTTTGTGAGTTAATTCCTAGGTATTTACTTTTTCTAAAAATTATTATGAATGGGATTGTTCCCGATTTATTATTAGGTTCATTTTTGATATACAGGAACATTATTGATTTTTTTTCTATTCTGCATCCTGACACTGATGAATTTATTAGCTCTAAGTGTCTTCTGTGGAATTTTTTGGACCTTCTATTTAAAGGGCCATGTTTTCTATTTATTTTCTTTTCCTGCCTGATTGTCCTGGCTAACGTTTCTTTTTTTTTTTCTTTTTTTTTTTTTTTTTGGTTTTTTTGTTTTTTGGTTTTTCTCTGGTACCAGGAACCGAACTCACGACCGTGCGCTTGCCAGGCAGGAGCTTTGCTGTTGAGCTAAATCCCCAGGCCCTGGCTAACGTTTCAATATCATATTGAACCTGAGTGGTGAGAATGCACACCCCTATCTTTTCCCTGACTTTTGGGACAATGCTTTCAGATTTCCCTTACTTAGTATCCCTTTGGTAGTGTATTTTTCATAAATATCTTTTATCAGTTTAAAGCAATGTCTTTCCATAGCTACTTCAAGCTTTTTATCATGAATAGTTCTTGAACTGCATCAAAATCTTTTTCTAAGGCTGGCATTGTGGTGCACGCCTGTAATCCCAGCACTCTGGAGGCTGAGGCAGGGGGATTGTTGTGAGTTCTAGACCAGCCTGGGCTACAAAGTGAGCTCAAGGCCAACCTGTACTGCATAGTGAGACCCTGTCTCAAAAAAGAAAAAAAAAGTTTTTCTGATTCTATTGAGAGGATTATTTGATTCTTGTGCTTACTTCTGCTTATGTAGTGTATGTATTATATTAACTAATTTGCATATAATGATCCATAATTGCACTCCTGGAATAGAAACAAATTGGTTACGATGAATCATCTTATTAATCATTTCCTGTCTTCTGTTTGCATTATATTGTCAAAGATTTTTGTGTCTATGTTCATTAAGGAAATTCACCTGTAGTTATCTTTTCTGTTAAATCTCCATTGAGTTTTTTTGTTTTTATTTTTGTTTTTTTTTTGGTCTTTCTCCGGTACCGGGAGCCGAACTCACGACCTTGCGCTTGCCAGGCAGGCGCTTTTGCCACTGAGCTAAATCCCCAGCCCCACTCTCTCCATTGAGTTTTAATAACAGGTTTATACTAAGTTCAAGAAAAGAGTTTGGCAGTGTGGCTTCACTTTCAACTTCAAAGAGGATTTTGAAGAGTATTCATACTGATTTTGTCTGATGTTCTGGTAAAATTTTATGGTGAATCCTACATGTCCTGAACTTTGCTTAGTTGGTGGGATTTTTTAATACTGCCTGTGTTTTATTACATGTCATTGGAGTGTTCAGGGGTTTCATTTTGTTTGCTCAATTTTGGTAATGCACATGTATTTAGGAATTTATCTATTTCCACTAAATTCTCAAATTTATTGGTATATAGGGTTTTGAAGTGGTTTCTTATAATTCTCTAAATTTTTGGCACCATCTTTCATGATTTTGAGATTTTCATTTCTAATTACACTGACTTAAATCTCTTCTCCCCTCCTTTCAGTGCATTTGGCTGTTTTTCAATTTTATTTATCCTTTCAGATAACCGACTCTGATTCACCAATCTGTTGCACTGATTTTTAGCCTCAATTTCATTAATTTCTCTTCTTATCTCTATCATTTCATTCCTTGAACATATTTTATACTTGGATTGTTCCAAATTGTTTTCTAGGTCATTTAGTTGCATCACTAGTTATTAATTGGGATTGCTCTACTTTTCCAGTATGTACATTCACAGCTAAAACTTCCTTCCCAGGACTGCTTTTATTGTGTCCCATACGTTGTGGTATGCTGTGCTGCCATTATCATTTGATTCAGTGAAATTTTCCACTTTTGCTTTGACTCTTTTTGTTACTCTTTGGTTATTCATATGTGTATTATTTAATCTCCATGCATTTGCATAGTTTCTGTGACTTTTTCCTTTGAAAATTTTATTGTGTTATGATCTGATAATTTGCATGAGGTTCTTTCAATACTTTCTATTCATGTAACCATATTTTATAGCCTAAAATGTGGTCTGTTTTAGCAAAAGTTCTGCAAGCTACTAAGGAAAAAAATTATTTTGTTTTGGTTGGATGAAATACTCTATAGATTCTGTTAAGTGCTTTTGGTCAATGGTGTGGTTCAACTGTAGTATTTCTTTGTGTTTCATTTGTTGTTGTTGCTGTTGTTTTTGTCTAGTTGACCTGTCCCTTTATGGGAGTGGAGTATTGCAGTTTCTTGAAATTAACTGAGCTTTATCTGATCTTTTACTTCCATTGTTTATGATTTTGTACTCACCAGCATTTAGCCCATATATGTTTATAATTATTACCTCTTCCGGTAGAATTGTATTACCATAATGCAGTGACCATCATTAGTTACACTTACTATCTCTTCCTGTAACATTGTATGTACCACAATGTAGCGACTATCTTTATCTCTTCTGATTAGTTTTGGCTTGAAGTCCGTTTTTTTCTTTTCAGAAAATAGCATAGATACTCCTACTTGTTTCTGGGCTCCTATTTCATGAGGGATCATTTTCATCCCTCCACTTTCAGGCTGTTTATTGATGAGATGTGTCTGTACTACATATAGTATAGTTGTGTTTTATTGTTTAACTTATTTTTTGTTTTTGTTTTTCTTCCAGTACCAAGAATCGAACTCATGACCTTGTGCTTGCCAGGCAGGTGCTGTACTGCTGAGCTAAATCCCCAGCCCCTGTGTTGTATTTTTTTAACCCAATCAGCTACTTTATGTCTTTTGATTAGGGAGTTAAGAACAATTACATTGAGAGTTATTACTAAAAGACACGTACTGAATCTTATTATTGCATTATTTTTCTACTGCTCAATCCTTTATTTTTCCCTTTGTTTCATCATTTTATAACTCATGTCAGTTATGAATCTTACTCTTAATAAGAATTCCAGCTGATTCTGTTTGCAATATTTTTCCTTTTTGTTTACTACTTACCCTGACAGATGTATTCTTTCCTTGGGGATTTTTGGTGTTATTGGCCTTACCATCCATATCTAGGACTTCACTGTATACTTTCTGTAATGCTGGTTTGGCAGTCACGAATGTGTTAAGTTGGTATTTATCATGGAAAGTATTTCTCCATCGAATTTGAAAGATACTATCACAGAAAATATTAATCTTGCCATCAAAGTGAAGACTTCTTCTAATCAATATATTGTTCATCTTCCCCATTGATGAAGCATCTTGAGCAGCCCAAATTCACCATGAGCTTTTAATTTAATGAAACTTGTGCTCTCTGGTTGAAGCATTCAGTGTTTGGGAACATAGATCTCTGTCAGCGTGTCCCAAAGTTGTAAACGTGAAGAGCAAAAACTTTGCTAGAAAATCATTAAAGTGTGCACAGAAGCAAACACTTTGAACTCTGCTCTCTGATACCAGACTCATAAACCTAGGCTAGCAGAGAAGAGGTGTTATCCACCGGAGATGATTCAGCCCCACAAAGTGTTATTAATACTCCATAAATGTTGCTAAGAGGATTTCAAAAAGATGAATAATTGAATGAATTCATAAAGGAAGAAATTTAAATAAAGTATGGATTTAAATTGCTAATAATGTATGAATATTAACTTATTAATTACCTTATTAACTTATTAACTTATTAATGTACCACCTTTATGGAACTAATGAACATTTGAGAAATTAGTTGTGAGAACTCTCTGTATGTCTTGTTTACTATGTAATCTATCTCGAATGAATGATATTTTAAAACTCATTACACATTAAAGGGACAAAACCAGAAGCAAAATTTCTTCCCACATATGCTACTGGACTGGCTGTATCAAAGTGGTAAAGAATAGAAGCCCAGTAAATCCAGGGGCATGTGTCTATACTGCACTTCATTTGCTGTAGATTCAGTCTCATGTTCAGAATCAATGGTGTGTGGATTTCAATAATATTAAATATTATGCTAAGTAAGTTCTGAGAAGAAAATTTGCCAGAAGCACAGTTTGATCTGGAGAGGAAGGCATGGACATATTTACAGTAACTTCCAACTCCAGTGAAAACAATGCTTGGTCCCTTTCAAAGCAGAAAATTGTACAATGTGAGCCATTTGCCCAATGGCTGGACTATCTTCTCAGAGGATACTGCCCCTGTGGGGCAGTGCTTATGCCTTCTCCAAGCTGAGCCATCCACAGGGTCCCCAGATTGTTCTGTGTGAATCTAAGTGCACATCGCTGATGGCACGTGAAACGCACATTTCTATTGCCAGCACAAGGTGCTCATTAAGTCATTTGCTAAGCTTAAGGACACCTGAGGAAAGGAGACCCTGGCATCCCCTTAACAGCTCAGTTGTCCACCTGTCCAGTCAGAGTTTCTTCTGTGAAGTCTCTTCTCTTGTCAGTATTTGCATAAAATACAAATATTTTCACTTGAAAGGTCAAGTTCTCATTTGGAAAGGACACTTCTCACATTTCCCAACCTTTTCAAAAGTATTTTGTTGGAAATTTCAATCTGTGTTTTCTCAGGGTTCCAGATCCTTGAATCAGATGACAATCCGTTGTTCATGAATCACTGAGAATCCACATAATTAACTCTTTAATACAAAAATAGCACTTAGATGCCCTGCTCAAAGTTCTGGCCTTTGAGTGCAGGATGGGGAGCAGGATTTCCCTTCATGACTGTCCTTCAAAATCATATCTGACCGGTAGTGTGGGCTTATGTGTGCTGTTGGGTGGTGCCAGCGTATCATGGTGCACAATCTGGAAGTTGTAGGCAAGTTTTGTTCCTCAGTGCACAAGTCATGAAGTATGCGCCATGCATGCCACAAGAAGAAAGCAACAAACTGGGAGTTGAAACTGTGGACAGCTGAATCACTCAGTCATGAGAATGGCTTGTGCTCAGCCTCAGTCAGACCTGTACTTGATGAGGAAGTGCTCGTGTGTCAGATAACATGTGGCTCTTGGCATTTAGCCCAAGCTTTACCATAGCAGGTAGTACAGGACCAAGATTTTAATCCTTCACAGGTTCAGGAGAAAATTAGGAATCATTTCTCAATCTGAGAATAGTTCACAGAATAGTTCACATTGTTTTTCGTCACTCCTCAGTCAAAATTTATCCTTGTTAAACCAGAGAAAATCCAAAAGTTATTGCAAACAGAGTCAACTGGAATTCTTTTTTTTGTTTTGTTTTGTTTTGTTTTTTTTGGTTTTTCTCCGGTACCGGGAACCGAACTCACGACCTTGCGCTTGCCAGGCAGGCGCTTTGCCACTGAGCTAAATCCCCAGCCCCTGGAATTCTTATTAAGAGTAAGATTCCTAACTAACATGAGTTATAAAATGATGAAATAAAATAAACTTAGAGAGAGGATAACTATCTAAAATTTAGGGAAACAATTTTAGATGGAAAATGCCAAATGAAGACCACATGGAAATGATGTAAAATTTTTCCTTTTCTATTTAGTAGCATTTACTGAACTGGGACTAGTTCTCAGGCACCGTGAAAATACAGTGGTGATAAAAATAATGACCATTGTACACAACTCAGAGAGCTTAGACTCTAATCAGTAAATGAGAATAGTCAGACATGCACTGAGATACATGTTGATAAACAATTAGGATTAGATACCACAGTTTAAATAAAGAAGTTGCAACAACTAACAATACTTTTTCATAAAATACTTACTGTGAAACTATAAGAGCTCTGTGAATACTAATATCATTACTAATGACATATATAAATTAGGTCTTTCAACGTGTCTATCTAGCCTTTGTGAATCTTTCTAAATTAGATTAATTATTGTTCAAGCTACCATGGAAACATAACCACTAACCAAATAATAAAACACTTGGCTAGATGTAAAACAACCACTCAGTCTGAAAGATCCTGTGAGTGAGGAATCTAGAGAAAGCTCCATGGGAATTGTTTGTCTCTTCTTCACAATATCACCACCCTTAGTCAGAAAAGTGAAATTAATTAAGGATTCACTGGCTCTTGTGTTGGGTGGTTGTGTTGATTGGCAACTGCTGAGGCTTGCTGAGATGTTCTCAGAATATTTATACTCTCTTCCTTCCTGTATCCCCGGAAGAGCACGTTGGCCAGGTTTCAAAGGTGAGCACGTCATAATGTGAAAGAGGCTAGGATGCCAATCGAAAGCACTGCTATTTTCATGATTCATCTTTGAATGTCACATAGCAAACTGTCTACTGCACTCTACAGTGGAGCTGTCACAAGCCTTCCCAAGAGGAAGCCTAGTGGAAATAGATTCTACTTCTTGGTGTTCTGAAAGAATACATGCTACTGGAAATAAAATACGGTATTTCATAATGATTAAGGTAAATAATTTCAAGTAGTGTTTCAGCTCTCTTGGTGGCAGAGATCCTATTTGTCACCAGTAAATATTAATTATGAATCACAGGTCAAGTGTTTTTTCTAATTTCTGAAAATATGGCAGGGGCAAATTAATTCTACAATTATATTTTTGTAGTAACTGTTAAAACTATATCTATCCACTTAATAATTTTCCTCTTACCCTTTGAAAGTAGCTCTAAGCATACACTGACAAAGAAGATCAGGTGAGTCTGAGAACAAAATGACAATCAAAACCAGAACGACACATGACCTAACAGTGCTGCAAAATAAATGTCTTCTATGCTAGTAGTTATATTTTAATGCTAATATGATGTTTCACTCAGTCTAGAGATTAAATAGACAAATTGCTCAAAATTCTCTACTATTTTGTGACTTGTTACATTACAGTCTACATGTGTTACTACATTTGGAATAATATGCAAGAAAAAAAAAAAAGAAGCACGGGGGGGGTTTGTCAAATACCTATATAACCTGTATTACACACCATTTGGATATTCCTCTTATTTTATTTTTTGACTTTTTTACTACTTTGCAAGTTCCTTTTAATGAGTCATAGTAATGAGAGTAAGCTTGATCCTGAGCCAGGTGGAGATGCTTCTCAAAATTCAGAAGACACCAGGCCATTGTGTTTTGCCCTAGTAGGTACAGACAGCTTTCTCCAGCTGGCTCACCTCCAAGATTTTTCCTTGGTGGATTTTTCTCTCTACCTACTTCCTTGAACTAGTTTAATGATTTGTAGTTTCAAGTATGCCTGACTATTTAAAGGAATATTGGTTGCATATGACAAGAACAGTTTTTCTAAAACTGTATATCACAGTTCCCTTTAATTTTTAAAAATACCGCTTAGAAGGCATTTCCAGGAATAAATTAATAAATCTATATCTTGGATCTGGAATTTATGTGGCTCTAATTTTAATCGTAATATTAATATAAAACATGATTTGAAATACAGAAGGATACTTTATTAATAGTCTTTTTTCATTTTTCCTTATTTACTCTCAAAGGACAAGAATGAAAACTTGTTTCCAATGTGCATGAAACTAATATTAAGTCCTGTGAAAAATAATCATGTGTTTCTATGCAATCCAATTTATAAATCTCATGTTTCCAGTTAGTACATATCAGAATGGAGGGAACATTATCTAAATTAAAAACAACCACATGCACCAATGACAGAGTTGTTATAAAATTAGCAATTATTTACAAAGAAATAATTCTTTTTTCCAGGGACTGTACATTTAGATTTTTTCTTTGAAGTTGCTAAACTGACTCAGAAATTTCCACAAGACTGCTTTGGAATAATTAAGTTTACACATACATTAATAACAAACTAGGTTATATCAGAATATATCATATTTTGCTGATCCAATCAGCATGACACATCTATAAGATAGGCGGTGTTCTATACACAGATGCAGACAGTAAATACAGGGTTAGAGGTGTAGGGTACATATAGAGCATCTGCCTAGTATGTGTGAGGACCTGAGTTCAACCTTTAGCACACATACACAAAAATAAATAAATAAAATAAAATAAAGGGGCTGGGGATTTAGCTCAGCGGCAAAGCGCCTGCCTGGCAAGCGCAAGGTCGTGAGTTCAGTTCCCGGTGCCGGAGAAAAACCAAAAAAAAAAAAAAAAAAAAAAAAAAAAAAAAAAAAAAAAAAAAAAAAAAAAAAGATAGAAATGCAAAAACTTTTAATTCAGTTGTCAAGCTCAATTAGTTCCAAATTCTTGTTCAAACACCAAAAATTTCAGGAACTAAACATATTTTTCCCATAAAAAAATAATAGAAACCCAAATTATTGGTTCTGAGGTCCAAAACTTGCATTTACAATTCATTGTTCAGGGACTTCCACCAATTTCACAACGCTTTCTTTCTTTCACACATTAGTAGTTCTCAAAGTTTTCCTCCTAGCTTTACCACTGGTATCACATTTTTGTAGCCATGGCTACAATAGCTCATGCAAATAAAGCACAAACACAGCACAATGGTGTTTTAATGCACTAACACAAGCACTATATGCTATCTGGGCAAGAGTGGCGCTTAGACTGAAGAATCACCTTTTTATGTCCATTGCAAGAGGTGACATGTGACGCACTCTAAGCCAATAGAGGTTTCTTCAAGCTGGATTTTTCATTGAATATGGAACAAAGTTATGAACACTGAGTAAATTTTTTTTTGAACTCTGCTGTTCGAGTAGTGAAAATTTCAAGCTTGGAACCATACAACAACCAAGGTATTACTTTATAAAGAGCATTGTAGACTGGCCCAAACATAAGTTGATTCGAAGGTTCAGGTCTTCACACAATACACATTCACTGCCTCTTAGAAAAGGATAGGGAAATGTGAGGAGATTAAATATAGTGTCTCAACTTACCTTTGTAGCTGTTGGCCAGTTTGAAAGTGAGATACATATGTCTTCATTTCTACCACTTTTTTTATTGTCCAATCTGTTAAATCAAAAATGTGGTGATTGGAGCAATGGATGACTATTTGCTGCTGTAATATTCTAGGAAAGAACATGTACTATATTTTCATTCACAAACATTGAAAGAGACCATAAGAAGCTCCACAATTAAGAATAATCTTTAGAAGTATAGATAACAATGACACAGTTCAGGGTTCAAGTCCTTATTCTATTATTTATTGTCTCTGTGTCAGATGATTTATCCTTTTTATAGGCTTCATATCCTCCCAATCATATATACAATTTGAAATAGCCTGATCAAATTTACGTGACTGTTAAAGGAAATAACATGGGCAAAGTACTGACTGCAGAGCTGAGAACAGAGCAAGTGCACAGTGAATGCTAGCTATTTTTATGGTTTTCTAGAATAGAGTTGACAGATAGTTTGACGGACTTTATTTTGAGGCAGTGTTGAAAAGTGGGTCAGAAAACACATCCGTGTCAGGACAATTCATATTGATAAACACCTACTTTTGCTACTACTGTGAAAGGACGCAAGCCTAGTCTTTATCCTCTATCTTCTGAAAAAGGGTTAGTATATTTTCCCTGCTGTTTGAAGTGAATTAAGATTGAATTCTAAAACTGAGTGTCATGATAATTTTTCTTTGACATTGATCCAGATTCTTTCAATTCAGTGAGAACTGACTTAAAGAATTGTAAAGAAAAGAAAGGTGTCCTTATTCAAAAAATATCCGTGGATGGACAGAAATAACTGAGGCTAGAGCCGGATGATATAACGATAGTAATTTTCTTTCTGCTTTGAGAATTTGTTCCAATACTATGTTATCGCCTTTCCTGTTTGAGCCATAACACTATTGACTGCAATTATTCTCTGTGCAGAGATGTTTACTAAAAAGGCCGATGTGTGATGATCATTTTACTACATGCTGTGTACAGCTGAAAAGAGATCTAAGATTTTCAAATACAACCATTTGCTGCAGTGTTAGTTTTTCTTCTTTCCCCTTTAACTCATAACCTGGCTGCAACCTTAGTACAAAGGAATTTATCTCCAACCGTTCCTACAACCGATATCCCAATTCCAGGCCTCCGCTGGAAGGAAGCAGTATCACTAAAGCTGCCCCACTTTGGCCCCATTCTGTCCCTGCATGAGCCACAGAAAAGAGCTCTGTGTGGATATGCTGCCTTCTTGCATCTTCTATTGCAGGTAATCTGAAATATTTGAGATGAGTATAGTTGCCAGATTATGTAATCTGGCAATCACAATCATTGCTGACTCAGACATTTTTTATTCATATTTTAAGTTAATTGTATTGGTACATTTTTGATATACATAATAATAACATCCATCATAGGGAATTTGTACCTATACGTAATATATCTTGATTCTTCTTTACTCCTCCATTCATTTTCCCTACACTTAACCTTTCTTATTTATAAATGATTTGTTTCCATTTCTTTCTTCCAGTCTCTTGACATTGCTATTAGCATGTAGAGTTTCAAAGGGAGGTACAAAGTGACATCTACAGAAAGACCAGCCTCCCCCAATAGTTTTTTTCTATGAGTGAAGAGAAAATAAAAAAACAAATCTGAACTAATTTTTCCAGCACCCTGTAAAATATACTAAAGTGCAAAAATGTAAGGAGTACATATACAAAAGAAAATTGGCTGAAGCACATTCAGTGAGATCAGTGAGCTTTATAACAAGTCAAGTGGCCTTAGCCCCATCTCATATTTTCCAGCTCCACAGTAGTGTGGAGGTCTGCAGTCATGATGAAACCCAGACAACACAGAGATAAATGAAGAGAAATATGGAACAGATTAGAACATGCAGAAAGAAGTCCAAACACACTCAACCACCTTATCTTTGACAAAAAGACCAAACATGTTCTCCGAAAGAAAGACAGCCTCTTTAATAAATGGTGCTGGAAAAACTGGCTTTCCACATGCTGGAGACTAAAATTAGACCCATGTTTATCACTATACACTAAACTAAAATCAAAATGACCTGAATATTAAAATATAAATACTAAGTCTGCTGCAAAACACAATAAGTAGAACTCTTGAAGTCATAGGTATAGGCAAATATTTCTTGAACACAACCCCATTGACATGAGAAATACTACAAAAAAATCAATGACATATCTCATTTTACTGAAAAGCTTTTGAACAGCAAAAGAAATCGCCAACAGAGTGAAAAGAAAACCCACAAAGAGGGGAAAATTTTAGCCAGTTGTTTTTGAAAGTACTAATATTTGGAACATATAAAGAACTAAAAAAAAATCAGATCCCCTAAATTCAAAGACACAATCCAAAAATGGGCATCTGAGATGAATACACACTCAGATGAAGAAGTACAACCATCAAATAAATAGATGAAAATATGTTCAACATTACTGGTGAACTGAGAGAAGCAAATTAAAACAACACCGTGATTTTATCTCACTCCAGAAATAGTGCCTATTATAAAAACATTGCCCAATAACAAATGGTGGTGGGGCTGTGGGGAAAAGGGAACATCTCCCCACTGTCAGTGAGAGTGTGGACTGGTGCAACCACTGTGGAAATCAGAGTGAAGATTCCTCAAATAGTAGGATTGGAGGTTTCATTTGACCCAGATAGCCCCCTCCCTGATATCTTGCCAAAAGAATTAAAAGCATCATCCCACAGCGATATATGCACACCCATACTTCAGTGGAACAGTTTATAATAGCTAACTATTGGGAAAAAACAAATGCCCATCAGTTGGTCAATGTATAAAAAAGATGTGGTTTTTTAATATAATGGAGCACTACTTAGCCATAAAGTTGAGACATTTATTGCTAACTGGATGGACTTTGAGACTCTACTCTTAAGTGAAATAAATCAGCACACACATGTAAATGTCACATTCTCTCTCTGGAATAAGAAACTGAAAGTGGACATAAAAACCTAATTGTACAGTAGATATGATTGAATAAGAAAAAATTGTTCAAAAGGAAAGGGGATCTAGGAAGTGGGGAGGAGGAAAAGAAGAAAGGGAAAAGAAAGCATAAGAAAAGAAGGATCAAATGGAAACAAATCTTTGTAAATAAAGAGAAGAAGAGGTGTTGAAAGGAAAGAAGGTGAATGGGAGGGAAAAAAAGAGAAATCAATTTATATGATGTACAGGTACAAATGCCCCATGATGGATGTGATCATTGTATATACCTAAATTGTACTATTAAACTTAATTAAATTTTGAAAAGAAAACCATTACTCACAGAGCGTCCAAAGCAGAAAGATGAACCTAGAGCTCTCCAGAAGTGTAATAATCGGAGATCTTCCCCTGTTTGATGTGCTTGACAGTCTCCTACAAGCCCCTAGTTGCAGTGCTTGTGTTTATTTGACCTGCATCAAACTTCACTCAGTGCACACAATTTTTTTTTTTTCTGAGGATGGTTCTCACAAAAAATTAACAGCAATCACTTTACACTGCAGGGCTCTGAAGCAAAAATAAGTTTAGGCAGACAGGATGCTATCAAAGATTATTTTAAAATGTGGGGGAAATTACACATGGAGAGATTTGAAAATACCACACAGTAATCTGGAAGTTATCTGGAATACCACACAGAATCAGGGAGACCGCGTGCATGTGTAGAATTGCTTACATGCATGGCCCTGTGCGTAGGTTCAAGGAAGACCCACGAAGCTCCAAACTCTCATGTCTGACAGAGCTTGAGAATCTACTGAAGCAGGAGGTGATAGCTAACTCAGAATTGCAAAAGAAAAGAGAAGTTGTGAATGGAGAAAAGAGAAAGGAAGGAAAAGGGGGAAATTATATATATTATAT
>NW_004955454.1:9266200-9274422 GCF_000276665.1 Chinchilla lanigera | reverse complement strand
GTCGCCCAGGCTGGTCTCGAACTCACAACAATCCTCCTGTCTCAGCCTCCCGAGCACTGAGATTGCAGGTGTGCACCACCATGCCCAGCTAGATAACTGAGATGATATGGACACATTGCTAGAAAGATGTGAAATGTCAAAATTTAGGGAGAAATAAAAATCTGAGTTGAATCATCAAAATTTAAAGAAATTTAATTCTTTTTGAAAAAAGACAATTCCAGGTTGAGATGGTTTCTCTGATTTATTTTCTGAAATGCTTAAAAGGGAATTAACACTAGTTCTCCACCAACTCTTTCAAAAAGGAGCACTACCCAGCTAGTTTAGTTATATCAGTTAAGTATTACCTTGATACAATGGAAACAAAACTACTCAAAGACATCATGAGGAAAAAAAAAAAAAAAACACAAACCAAAGTTCTTATAATCATAGGCAAAATATTCTAAACAACCTATTCTGACAACGGTTAGAAATGATTAACACTATAACCAAGTTGCTGTATCACAATAATAATCTGGATCTTTCTGTCTCTCTGTCTCTGTCTCTCCTTCTCTCTCTCTCTCTCTCTTTCTCTTTCTCTCTCTCATTCAATCTATCTTTCTATCTATCTATCTAGCATCTATCTAGCATCTCTCTCTATCGCTATATCTCCTAATAATATACACATACCATAGAATAAAACACCTACACCATGTGATCATTTCCATTTTCATGAAAGTCATTGATAAAATCCAGCACTCTTTCATGATAAAAGTATTAACATACTAGGAATGAAGAAAGTTTCCTTAGTCTAGGTAAAGCTTCTCTACACAGTATTCATAGGTAGCATGATGTTTCATGGCAAAATACAAAACTTCCTTAATATCAAGGGTCGGATAAGGAAAGGAGTTTTCTCCCACTACTTCTGTGCATGATTATTATGAAAATACGAGCACTTAGTTGAAAGAAAGTAAAATAAAAGGTGTAACTCAGTGGTAGACTCTTTATTTGGTGTATGTGAAGCCCTAGATTTGATCGCTAGCACTGCAAAATGATAGCTAGTTTGCTAGCTAACAAATATATATCAATTATATGTCTGTACATTAACAAGGAAATACTGAGAATTAAATTATGGAAATAATATAACAGTATTAGAAAGTATAAAATTCTTAGAAGTAAACAATGAATAATTGGAAACTGAAAACTATAAGGCTTTGGGGAGAATAGGGGACAAATAGATTTAAAGAAGACAAAATAGATTTCGAGATCTGGATATATGAAAATAAATACCAGGGCTATGGATCAGAACTTAATGTTGTTTGAATGGCAATACTTCATCCTCAAATTGATCTAGAGTCATTGCAGTCCCTAGATACAACCCCAGGTTTAGTTTTTGAAAAATTATAGCTGATCTTAAATTCAATTGGAAATATAAAGGACCCAATGTAAAAGCACCCAGTATAAACTTGTGCAAACTCAGAGGATTTATTTCTTGCATTTGTGATTACCTACAGCATAATGGTAAAATGCCAGTTTAAAAAGTCGTTATTTTAATAATTTATTTATTTTAATAATTTTAATAATTTATTATTTAATGATCTTAATATAAATTTATTAAAAGAAGATCTCAAAAATGACCAAAAGGTACACAATAATGTGCTCACCATAATCACTAAGGAAATAATTTTGGATAAGATAAAGATACTGTAATAAGAAATGTCGGTAAATTTATGGAAAACTTGGGCCCACTTACATGACAGACAAATGAGAACATGGCAGAGTCACTTTAAAAATCAGCTCATTACTTCTTCAAAGTGCTAAAAATAGAGTTACAATATGTGTGTTCCTAGACTCATGCCTAAAATAATTAAACACATGTACCCACTGAAATAGTTACACATACCACATAAATTAAAGCCCCAATAAAAACCGCATGATCCTGTGAATTGACACAGAAAAGTACACACAAAAAATTCAATATGCTTTCATGATAAAGGCACTAAAAAAATAGGTATTGTAGGGTCATTCCTCAACAACAGTAAAAGCCATATATGCTAAACCTGCAGCCAGCATCACTGTCAATGGGGGAAAATTAATAGCATTTTCTCTCAAATTTGGAGTGAGATAAGAATAGCAATTCTTACCCTCTTTATTCAGTATTGTGTTTGAAACTCTGGCTACAGCAATTGAGCAAGAGAAGAAAAATTAAAGGAATAAAAATAGGAAAGAAAGAAGTCAAGTTTTCTTGTTTCTAGATGATAACATCTTATATTTAGAAGACCCTAAAGACTCTGCCAAAAGATTTCTTAGCAGATAAATGAACTCCACAAAGTAGCAGGATATAAAATCAGTAGCTTAACAGTATACCAGTAATGGTCTAGCTGAGAAAGAAATCGGGAAAACAATTCCCTTCAGAATAGCCTCAAATAAAAGAAAATACCTGAGAATCAATCTAACCACGGAAGTGAAAGACGTACAATAAAAATTTCAGAAAAATTAGAAAAAAAATTAAAAGAGACCCCTGAAAATGGAAAGATCTACCATGTTCATGGATTGGCAGATTTAACATTGTCAAAATGGCCATATGAACAGAACTCATCCACAAATTCAATGCAATCCCTGTCAAACATACAGAATATAAAAAGTATCCTGAAATTCATGTGAAAACAAAAAATGACCCACAATAGCCAAAACATTTTAAGTCCAAAGAGCAAAGCTGGGCATCACAGTATTTTATTCAAAATACTACAAAATCCTAGTAACAAAAAAGAAGAAAAAAAGAAAAATAACAAAGCATTGGCACAAAAATAGTAACATAGACTAATAAAACGGAATAGAGAACACAGAAACAAACACAAGCAACTATAACTATGACTACCTAATTCCAGACAAAGAGCCAAAAGTATATATTGAAGAAAGGATAGACTTTTTTATTTTTTTTTTTTTTACAAATGGTTCTGGGATAGCCACTTCTGGAAGAATGAAATTAGATGCCTTTCTTACCCTGTACAAAAAATCCATTGAAAGTTCATCAAATACCTAGACACAAAACCTGAAATACTAATACTGCGAAAAGAAATAAAAGGAGAAACCCTGGAAGCTATAGACACGGGCAAGGGCTTTCTAAATAGGATACTAGTAACATAGGGAATAATAGCACGAATCAATAAATAGGACCACATCAAACTAAGAAGTTTCTGCGCTGCACAGGAAATAATTAAGAGTGAAGACACAGGCTACCGATAGAGAGAAAATCTTTACCAGGTAGTCTTCTGGCAGATGATTACTATATAGGATATAATTCTAGGTAAATGGAGGCACCTTGAGATCATTCTCTTAAGTTGAATAAATTGGACAAGCATGTGTAAATATCACATTGTCTCCCTGGTACGAGAAACTGAGAGAGTAAATAAGGACCAAATTTTACAATGGACATTGTGAAGTAGGAAGAAACTGTTCAAAAGGAAAGAGGGAGGGGGAAGGGAAAAGGAAAACCAGGGTAAAAGAAGTATCAAATGGAAACAAACCTTGTAAATAAGGAGGGGACCAGGGCATGAAGTAGGTAGGAGACTGGGGAAAAAAGAAGAATCAAGATATATCATGTACAGGTACAAATTCCCTATGATGAATACAATCACTATGTGTACTTAAATTGTACCACTGAACTTAAAGAATAAATCAATAAAAATAAAAAAGGAACTAAAAATATTCGTTTTATTTCATCCTAGTCAGAATAGGTATCAGCAACATTGCAATAAACCATAAATTCTGGGAAGGATGCGGGGGAAATAGGAACTCAATCATACGGGCGGTGGGAATGTAAATCAGCGCAGTCAGTATGGAAATCAGAATGGAGGTTTCACAAATAACTGAAAATACAGCTACCGTCTGATCCAGCTGCACCATTCCTTGGGATATACCAGAATATATGTGGATATATTTCTTGGGATACTGAAGTCAGTACAGTACAGGGATGTCTGTATATCCATGTGCACTGTGGCACAGCTCATAGCCAAGATATGTGACTTGCTCGGGTGCTCATGAGTTAAAGAATGTGCTCATGGAAAACGAATATGTGATATGGAAATACAGTGGAATGTTATTCAACCATAAGGAAGAACAAAATTCTGTCATTTGGGGGAAAATGGGTGAATCTGGACACCATCATGACAGGTAAATAACTCAGACTCCAAAGAACAAATATTGCCTGTTTTTCTAAATAGTGTGAATTCTAAAACGATGGCAAAACACAGAAATGAGACCGTTATTCGACAAAAGGAAGTGAATAAGAAAGAGAGTGGGTGTAATGTTGGGAAGTAGGGGAATGTATGTAGTAAAATATATTTTACACACTGAAGTTTCCCCCATTGTGAAACTAGTAGATGGGGGTGGGGCAAGGAAAGCGGTGGTAATGAAAGAAAATTAAATAATAAAGGAATGAATAAATAGATATATAAATAATTTAACTTATAATTGACAAAATTTCCCTCTGAATTTTGTAATGGAACATACAGAGTTCCAAATAGGCACTCAAGGAAAATTTTATCATTCATTTACACTAGGCTTTGTAGGACTACCTTCTCAGAGGAAAATATCCCTGACTGCACTATTAAGTCTTATTCACGGCATTGTTTTTTAGCAATAAATACACATTTTCAAGGATAAATCGCATAATGTGTAAAATTAGATTTTAAAAAGGATGCAAAAGCGGACTTTGGGAACTAAGACAAACAAGCATGTCCCCGGAACAAGAGACTGATGCATGAATTACACGCAACAAATTTCAATTATGTCACTAATTTTCATTTATGTCGTCAATTATGTCTATCTAGTCATTTTTATTGTTGCAATAAAACATATTTCTGAAAATCACTTCTTATGAGAATTTGTATCAACATTATTTATAATAGTTAAGGAATGAAAATAACCAAAATTTTCATCAGTCTCTGAGTAGATTAATAAAACAAAGTACATCAACGCAATAGATTTTTTCATTGGTTAAAAAGAATAAAGAACTGACACATGTACGATGTTAGTGCATCTTGAAAGCATTATGCTGTGTCATGAAATTGGCCACAAATTTCACAAAGCGTCTGGTTCTATTTGTGAAATATTCATACAGTAGAGACTGAAATTGGAAGTTCTTTGGCTCAAGAGGGCTGGGAAGAGAGGAAATAGGTCCTAGTAAGCCCATTTCAGGCTGATTTTAACCATTACAGAACTGGAAAGCTGTGGTAGCTACACAGCTCTGTGATCTCTAGAGAATCCTGTACTTTACACTCTGGCAGGCTGAATTATGGGTATATTACTTTTCAAACTTATCTCTTATTAGTTCATGTCTGGATGTGTAATGAGCACATTCATCTTGGATAGTTGACACACATACCACACTTTATCCTGTTTACTTCCCCTTCCCCCTCCTAACTATATCTCGAAATAGTTTTTAATCAAAACAAAGTGATACCATATTTAAATCAAGTGCTCTAGTTGGAAATCATGCATAGTGCATAATTTCCTTTCAGTATGAGTACAAATCTCTTTAATGAAGTCAAACTTCCAGAAATGACTTAAATTTTGTTTCAAAATTTTAGGCCAGTTTGTTCCTAAAATCTATATTTCATATCACACAGTGTAATGTAAATATTACCTAGTTTCCTAGTGAGTGTTAGTGGAGCTATTGACTTGATTATAAAGTATTCCCACTATTTGAGTTCACTGTCTGCTACTCACTTAATGCTGCCTCTACTTCATCAATTTCCTAGCATGTTTTCTTGCTCTCTTCTTCCACTGTAGCACATGATTCATTATTTAAACCTCTTAGTTACTATTCCAGATTAATAATACAGTGACACCTCAGTTCATGAATGCTTTTAAGAAAAATTTGGTTTGCAAACACAAGTGTTTGGCAAAATTTGGTTTTTGTTTGCAAACTCTGCATTGAGTGATGAACACAGCCACGGCCATCTATCCCATGTGACACACATGTTCTCCAGAATAATGGAATGAATTAAGTTCAAGAAATGAGGTACCACTGTAATTATTAATCTTCTAGTACAGACTCAATGCCAGAAAGATTTAAATTACTTAAGCTCTAAATTCACTATATCATCACAACCACTCTGAAGTGGACACTAGTTTCCCAGATCTGTAGATGAGGAAACTGCAGTACAGAAATATTAACTAGTTTGCTCATGGCCACAAAGATATGGGTAAGAAGTAAAAGAGGATAATCAAAAATTGCAAAGTTGGAAACAGGATGTTTCCCCTGTGACCATTACTTCTGATGTATCATTTCACTGGATTACTAAACACTTCACAGATTTGCAGAGCACATTTCTGCATGTGTCTGCTTGGGTCATGGAGACTTGGGTTTGGGATCTATACTTGCCAGTCTTGTGTTTGTTCTCCTACTTTGCTTCCCAGACACCATCAGCTGAGGAAGTTTGCTCTGCCACGTCCTTCCACCACGACGACGGTGCATTCGAGCCTGCCTACCATGTGTTTAATCTCCTGAAACTTAGCTAAATTAAATCTTCAGCCTTTAAACTCTGAGTGTTAGGTATTGCTTCTCAGCAACAGAAATGTTAATTCAGCAAATTGCTACCAAAGACCTGAGCCCTTTCCTGTAACTGTACTTAACCATGTAAATTAGAAATTATTGGCACTGGTGTATTCCAGGGGTGGGGGAACTTGAAAGATTAGAAGAGTTGAGCTAGAGACATCCTAGAATGACACAGGCAAGCAGACATGGATGATTCTGGTTTGATTTCAGAACATCAGGATGATGACAAAAATGCGGACAATAAAGGCCACATCCAGGTGGTTTTAGTTGGGAACGTAGACTTCCCTGACAGTTGAAATAGAGGCCGCATGTGTTACACTCTTGCAGAAAATGTGTCTGCATTTTGCCTGTGTCCTGAGAATTTTCAGGACACTGGAAGTTAAAGCTTGGTCCAGAGGGAGCCATACATAAATTTCAGGACAAATAAAGTGAGACTGCTAAAGAGATTAGCATATTAAAATAAATCAAGTACTTTGTACAGGAACCTGCAGAAAGATATGGGAACTTGACATTATTGTAGTTATTTGCATGATTATAAATTCTGGGGCAACAAATATCAAAATACTTTTGATGAAAGAAAATATTAAGTTAACAAATATTGACAGACTGTGCATTCGTCAAGATCAGGTACAATTTGCTAAATCTTCAAATCAGAAAATTTGTCTAAACAATGTACTACATTTTTTATGTGATTGGGGGCCCTTCTTTCAGGAACTGACTTTTTTCTCCCCTCTGCTTCCATTAATCAAGCCATAGAATTTTATTTTATTCTTGGCTGAATTGTTTATTATATCTTCTATGCTGTCAACTGTTTTATAGATGTTAGGGTATCACAGACGTTCATTGCTTTAATTGTACAGAAGTTCAGTCCTGAACCAATGGGCCACAGTTGTATCTTTAGAATTTATTGTGATGCGTCTGATGTGTTAAAGTGTTGAGTCTATAGTTCCCAGTTACTTAAATTCATACTAGTCTACAGATTTCTTGGGGGTACTGCGTAGACATGAGTCACATCTAGGATCAATTGAGCCAAGAAAAGCAGATTGTTCTTGACAATGTCAGTAATCCTCATATGCTGTAACAAAGATCATAAAAGATGTTGATATTCTGCCTCATTATGGAAATATTCATCCTGCCCAAGTTTGTAGACTCTCAAAATTTGAAATTTGCTATGCCCCCACAATAATGGGAGCCAGTTTTGAACAAAAATATTTCATATATATCTAGATATACCTCCTATTTATTTCTCTAGAGAGCCTTGCTGCATTGCTTTTGGTTGTGCTTCATTTCTCTCTGTACAACTCTGAATTTTTTAAGATACTTTTTGTCTGGTACAATAAACTATAATCAAAACACAGTGACTCTTATAATATTGATATTTTGTTGTTGCTATTATGTGGACTTCAAACCAGATACCAACATGTACTCAAAATTACAAGTCAATCTTTCTAGTCCACATTTTATATGATGGAAAGTAATATTGATTCCCTTCATATTTGGCTTCAATACTTCCTCTCTTTCACTTAAATGACCACCGTCAGTGTTTATCATCTTTAGAATCATCCATGTTCTAAAATCATTCCATTAAAGTCATGGGTCTAGAGTCCACTTCTGCTTCGATACTTTCAAGTTGTTGTTTTTTTGTTTTTTTGTTTTTTGGTTTTTTTTTTGTTTTTTTTTTTTT
>NW_004955454.1:9200374-9266100 GCF_000276665.1 Chinchilla lanigera | reverse complement strand
TTTTTTTTTTTTCTAAATTCAGGATTGGGGTAATTTTCTTTTGATACTGATTTTCTTATGTGGAAAATAAGGGCACTTTAAAAATAAACCAAGAGCTTCTTTGAAAGATAGTAGGTGTACAGAAACAATATGGTATAATACCTAGTTCCAAACAGGCACTCACAAAATATTAGTTGCACATATTTATCATTGCTTTCTCTTCAAGTTCGTATGTTTGATGTCAGAAACTATATCTAATCTCGAAACTAAGATAGTGTTGTCCACTGTCCTTCACCAGTTCTGTTGATGTCCAAGATGGTAGCTCATTTTTTCTTTCAGCACAAATACATCCTATTAATTGATGCCACCTGAGTTCTTGTGTTAGACACACTGCCTCAGAGCTACAAAAATAAAGAAAATACTGTGCAGATGGGCACAGCGGAGTTAGTAAACAAAAGTATGAATATACTTGATAAATGGCATTTTGTCACTCATTTTATCTTTCTTATGAAAATACGTGAAATATTTGTACGAGAGTTTGAGATAAATATGTGTACTAAAGCAACATGGATAAGATGGTGTAGGTTTTAGTCCAGTAAGTAGTGAAGACAGAGTATAAATGAAGCTTGCCCCTCCTCACTCAGTTCAGACTTTGGCCATCTCAACTCCAACTCTCCTGCCCCTTATCTTTCATTTGTAAAAACATACCATTAAATTAGGTCCATGTGTGTAGTCCAGGATCCATCCACGTGTCCTCTCCAAGGCTTGCCATACATACTTTTCAATATTTCCCTTCATCTGTGAGCTGGCCAGTGGTGCAGACATACCTTCTTCCACACTTCATGCTCTCTGAAATCTTCCTGTCTTGGTACTATTTCCAGACTCTATGTGAAAGTGAATTTATTTTTATGTTTTCTCTTTCTCACCTTCTGTATTCAGTCTATTAATCCCTCACTGCTCAGGTCTGCTGGTGGCATTCCTCTGAGTTTTAAAATGATAAAATAAATTAAATTTTTATTTTTATGTGTAGTCGTTTATTCCAATAGAAAGTCCTATCCTTTAAATATAGTTTCAAGGACAGTCATTCACTTTTATTGTCTATGTACTTCCATATCCAAAAATGAAGTTTATAACACTACAAAATATGGAGCTCTCTAAAGCAACTTGTAACTATACTAATTTTAACAGCTGCCTTAGACAGACAGGAATTATTTTTCATGAGAAATCTTTATTATTTGGTTCTTTGCCATTGTTTCAAATTATGAAAATCACAAATAATTAAGGAGAGACCCAATATAATAAGAATACATTTATAATATTAATGTATTGAGAATATAAATGTGGGTATATCTCAGGTCATTGTAAGCTTTGAAGTATGGAAAACACAGCTGCTATTGCTTTCAATTTACCATTTCCTTCTTCTTTCTTTTACGGGGAAAATATATATGTATTGTTAAGAACCTTTTTTTTGTGATTTATGTGAAAATATCTTCTTTCCACATTTTCTACAGGATGGGTACTAAGCTGATCTTCACCAATTGTATGAATCCATAATGCTAGATTCAACATATAGTGTGATATTCATCACAAAATCTAGGGCAGAAGATGCTTGGCATTTCTGTGGGATAAGAAAAATGTGTCTGGGAAGACATTGTAAGCCTACAACAGTGGCTACTCCTTTTGTTTCATAGAAGAGAGCTCATTTGAGAATGAATACAATAGGGAATACAGAGTAAAGAATTAAAGAGATTCAGATTCCTGGATTCAATATTTGAAGCCATAAGTCTATCTGTTTCAAAAAACCCACAACTTAAACTTCCACATTTAGTGCGTCAATCAATTCCCTGGCTAGCAGCTAGTCTAAAGGTAAATTTCTCTCATTTGCATCTGAGATACAATCGTAAGTTCTTGTTTCAAATATAGACTCTCAGGGCAGGGATAAAACAAAGATCAATAGCTGTATAATATTCAACCCTCAAGTCAACCTCATCCTTTAAACTTTCCATGTTTTAAATAACTTTCAATAGTTCATAACAGTGAATATGGAATGTTCAAGCATTTCAATTGCATTTCCATGTTGAATTATAAAATGAGTGAAATGCAAGAGTTGCTATAGAAATTGCAAGAGATATACTTGTAATTTCTAAATTTTAAATATCTGTCTCATAGGGGCTTATTTTCTGTCTGATATTATGAGATGCATAACATTACATATCACATGTTCATTATTTTAATCTCAACCTTTGAAAATTCTAAATACCAAAGTATCTAATTTTCATATAGCAGAGGCTTTGGGACCATGATAGCAAGACCATAAATGCATATATATATATATATTATAAAAAGGATTTACAAAGGGAAAACGTTTGCTGGAAATTTAAGAAAATTAAGGAAAATGTGGAATATTTAAAATAAATTTCTTTGAAAACAATTAACTTTACAAAATTGGACTTTCTCAATATAGGTGTCTAGTGTATATCATATAGGTATCTAGTAAATGTGACAGTTAATTCTAAATATTTTTTGATTTTTACATTCTATTTTTTTTTGTTGTTGTTGTTGGTCTTTTTTGAGACAAGGTCTTGCTATGCAGTTCAGGCTGGCCTTGAGCTCACTTTGTAGCCCAGGCTGGTCTCAAACTCACAATGATTCTCCTGCCTCAGCCTCCCGAGTGTTGTGATTACAGGCATGCACCACCACTCCTGGCTAACTTTTACATTCTAGAACAGTAAAAAAAATATAGGCACAACTATCTACAAGTTATGGCTTATATCTGATGTCCCCTCAATTTTCATGTGCTTATAGGTGGGGCTCTGGGGAGTGACTGGATCATGGGTTTGGTGCACTGGATTAGTCTGAAAGGGAAAAAGCTCTACCAGGAAAACTGTTCTGTTTAAAAAAAAAAACTTTATTCTTTTGAAACGTCCTAGCTCTATAACTGCTTCATGGTTTTGTAATTACTTTCTTGATCTTTGTAACCACAAGAGCATAACTGAACATGCAGGATTCCTGATTGTACCAAGCTTGCTGACAACTCATCCAGCCTTGTAACCGACGATCTCACCCTGCTAGTTAACCAGAACTGTCAGGCTAGTCTGTCTCACCTCCGTACCTCCTTTGTACCTCCTGCTTGTGTGTAATATAAAAGTACTAGCCCATTAGTAAATGTTGCCTGGCTTTGCTAGCAGTTGTCCCAACCAGGATAAAGTGGTGTAAAGAAAACTGTTCACTGCCTGCTGACGTTCTTGGGTGCCATTCCTTTCTTGGGCTCAGTTCTCCCCCAGTGAGTCCACTGAGGCTTCCTCCTCTGCTCTCTTCTCAGCCCCTTCCTTTTCTCCTCCACCCTGCCTGTCTTCCATTGCAACCTGTTTGCTGGAATAGTAGCTATACTATTTTCATTAGCTAACCAATCCTTTTCTTTTGATTCTCTATTTCTTCCTTTGTGAAGATCTCCCAGTGGGTGGCTGAGCGGGGGTTTGGGCAAGGTAACGGTGCATCAGAATGCCAAAGAAAAGTGTTGAGAAGGTATCAGGGAAAATGATTTTTTTTTTAACTTCTGGGGACCCATTTTCTTCTTCTAAGTGTTTGACAAGTAAACTATCAAGTTAATAAAAATTTGACTTACAATTCACCTTTGGAAGAATTTTTTTTCCAACAACATTTCTTTCTTATTAACCCAAATATGTTCTATAGTTATTTACATGCTCCTTTGGTTACTGTTGTTATTTTTTAGGCCTGTGAGGATAAAAACCATATCATAAATACCTATATATTGGCCATGGAATCTATAATGTGTTTTGGATTCATGAATTCAATTCAAAAATATTTTATTACTTTAGATTGAATCCTAACTACTTGATACTTTTAATAGAAATTTCTCATAGGCCACATTATGAAAAAGCAATGATATTTTTGTGTCAATTTGAACATGTATGAAAGATTCTGTGGGTCATTCATCACTTAAAAACATAACAAGAGCTGGGAATTGTCACACAAGCCTCTAATACTAGCACTCTGTGAAGCTGAGGCATAAGGATTGCAAGTTCAAGCCCAGACCAGGCAGCTTAGTGACTTAGCAAAACTTTTTCCCAAATATTAAATAAGCCAATAAAGAATCAAATCTATCAATCAGTAAATAAATCAATAAGTAAGGGTCCGGGGATGTAACACACTGCAAAGACTCTGAATTCAATCCTCAGCAGGGCAAAAATCAAAGCAATAAATATAAAGAAAGACCTAGGCATTACTGATTTTACCCAGATGTAAAATAGAAATAATTATTTAATAAATAAGTCTTGAGATGCTCAGCAATTGAAGTGCTGGAATTTACAGGTATATGCAAATGTGCTGTTGTCATGCATCTAAATTCAGCCATTCAGAACACTGGATCCAGCTGTTATAATGAAGTATTGTGGTAAAACTTTGCAAGTCTCTATCACCTGGATACCAAACTGTTTATTACAAATAAATTATCAAAACCTCCTGGCTTTGAGGGCAGGGTCTTCGATGATAATTTTGGATGCAGCCCTGCTGAGCATATTCTGTGGTCCTTACTTCCTCCCTATTCCTTTTGTGCAGTCTCTGAGGAAGGCACTCTGGACAGTCGTCAGAATTGTACGACGATGGAGACCACTATGAAGCAGACATGAGCAGGACTTAAATTAATCAACTGGCTTTTCATGCTCACTTGTGAATCTATCCAAGGCCTAGGTTCCTTATCGGGAAATGGCAGACTCATAGTAAGTGAACCTCTGTGAGTCACTAATCCCTACTAGAACCTGTAGTAGTAGTTGAAGCCAGAAAGACTCAAAGGATAAAATAAGACCACAGCCAAGGACACCTGGATCAGAGCTCATCTGGATAAAGACTATAGCCTCAGGCATCTCACTCCTGGAAGGATTAACCTAATCCTTATGAAGGATTAATTTAATACCTTACTTAGAGAAGTCCTTGAGTGATTCTGCTCTTCTTGAGTACTCTCCTGTCTTCTTCTGATAACCAAATAAATATGGGAGACCCAGAGAAGGTCTTGGTCTTAGCCCTGAGAGAATTTTGAATTCTGTGAGAGGGCTTTGATCCTCCTGGAGCCCTGAAATCATTCCATTTGCCTCTTTTTATTTAGCCTTCACCGTACACTCATTCAGGAGATTGAGAACCTGATCAGCCTGCAATAAGTAAGGGATATTATTAAACTGATAGTAGGAGATTCTATGAAGCTTATAGCATTTACATTTACACATACACCTATGGGTTTTTGTTAATACTCTCACTTCAGGAAATAGGGAAAGAAATTTAATCGAAGATTCAACAAATATATTTTTTTAGTCTCAAATATATCCTTAAGTAGGATTAGAAAGGATTTTTTTGTAATTGTCTGTTCATGCTGGCCACAGGAACAATTCTATATCAGTACAGTTCATGTGTCACCAACCCCCTGCTGTCACCACAATGACGGGAGTCCACATCACCCAGAGCAAACACTGCTGTTTCAGTTACAGAATCAATGCGCGTTGTTTAATTCATTTATATAATCAACACCTTGAAGCTGGTGAATTTTCCCCTTGTTTAAATATAATAAAATCAGATTTCATTAACTCTCAGTCAAATTAGGTTTTGAAATAATTTGGGAAAATATTGCTTTTCCTTTGCCAGTACATTTTTTTGGTTTTATTGTTCGTTTGTTTGCTTGTTTTTGCTTGCATTTTTTTTTTTTTTTTTTTTTTTTTTTGTTTTTGTACTGGGAAGCAAACTCAGGACCTCGTGCTTGCCAGCCTTTTTTTTTTAAGTTTATTGGTACATTTTAGGTATACCTCATGATCATATTCCTCATAGGGAATTTCTATCTATAGATCATATTATTTACTCTTTCTTCTCCCTTCCCCTACTGTCCCTTCAACCTCTCTTCCATTCCTTATTTACAAAAGTTTTGCTTCCATTTTTTCTTTGCTCATTTTTTTCCTTCTTTCTTTTCCCTCCTCCTCCTCTTCCCTGGTTACCCTTCCCAACTGAACATTTTTTTTTCAATTTCATAACATCTATTATACATTTTGATCATTATCTACCCTTTCAGTTTCTCACATCAGAGAACCAATATGGTATTTACAGATGTGTGCCCAATTTATTTCACTTACAAGTATGGTCTCAAGGTTATTCATTTACCTAGAAATGGCTCCAGCTTATTTTTCTTTCTGGCTGAGTAGTACTCCACTGTATGAAAAACAACCACATCTTCCTTATCCATTTATGCGTTACTGGGCACTTGGGCTGTTTCCAAGATTTTACTATTTCAAACTGGGCCACTATAAACATGAATGTGCATATATCAATGTGGTAAGATGCTTTTCATTCTTTTGGGAAGATACCACAAAGTGGAGTAGCTGTGGTGAATGAAATCTAGTCCTGGATTTTGAGGAATCTTGACACTGATTTCCAAAGTAGTTGCACCAATCTGTGTTCCCACCAACAGTGAAGAAGGGTTCCTTTTTCCCAAAAGCCCTGCCAGGATTTGCTTTTGGTTTATTTATTGATGATAGCCATTCTCTTTAGGGTGAGGTGGAATTTCAGCATTGTTTAAATCTTATCTTTTGAATGACCAATGATGTTGAGCATTTTTTTCATATATTTATTATCCATTTCTACCTCTTCATTTGAAGACTCTCTATTGATTTCTGATGCCCATTTTTTATTGGGTCTTTAAGTTTTCAGGGTCTGGTTTTTCAGAGTTCAGTATACATTCTGTATACTAGTCCTTTGTCTGAGGGACAGCTGGCAAACTATTTTCCCACACTGTGGGTTGTCTCTCCACTCTTTTCATGATTTCTCTCATTGTACAAAAGCTTTTAAATGACATGAGATCCAAGTTATTGATTGTTTGTGAAAGTTTCTGTGTGATTGGGAGTTTGTTCATAACGTCTAGCACTGTTTTTTAAGTGGTTTTATTTTCTTTTTATTTTGTTACCATTTAGTTTTTATTAATCTAGGGAAAGGTTTTTTTCTTGGTTTGATAATTTTTTAGGAATTCTTATAAATACAAAGGACTTCGGGGCTGGGGATTTAGCTCAGTGGCAAAGCGCCTGCCTGGCAAGCGCAAGGTCGTGAGTTCGGTTCCCGGTACCGGAGAAAAACCAAAACCAAAAAAATAAAAAATAAAATAAATAAATAAATAAATAAATAAATAAATACAAAGGACTTCATATGGTGCAATTACTGGTTTTATACTGTCTGCAGTTGCATCTTAAATATAACAACAATTTTTTAAGGGTTTCACAGAATATGGGCAGATGCACCTAGAATAAATTAGTGCCATATTTTAATCTGAGATCTTTATAAATGATACAGCAATATTTCACCTATCACTGCTGGAGAATGCTAAGACCAGAACACTTCAGGGGTTGGTTTCATGTGACTTGGGTACTCACTTAGGGAGCAAAAAAAACAACAGAGAACTGCCTTGATCTCCACTGAAAGCATCTCCAAAATATTGTAACTGAAAAATTTTCTTTCTCCTTAGACAATGTTATTGTTTGTGTCTAGACGTCCTCCCCAAAGCCTCATGCAGTTAGGGAGTGGGCTTCTAGAGTTTGTGATTGATTCCTAGTCCAATGCTGGATTAAGAGTGTGAGTGCACACTACATAAGGGACAGAAAGAGGCTTGTTTCTCTCTCACTCCTCTCTTGCTGGTTTTTCTGTCTTCCACCACCATGAATGGTTGCCCCGCTGCCATGAATCACCCTGCCATGGAACCAGATGATTATGGCCTAAATCCTCTACAAACTATGAGCTAAATAAACCTTTCCTCCTTTAACTTTGGGTATATTAGATATTTTGTCTCAGCAATGAGAAAAAAGGAACTAAAAGAGAGGATTTTTTTTTTACTTACTAATGTTTTATCATGTCCTTTTATATGTACAAGGACTCATCATCTGGTTTTGCAATTTTAATAAAAATTTAGTGCAAATTAAGAACTGGCCAACTAAAGTTCTACAGGCAATTTTACCATTCACCAGGGAACTTTCTTATACATTGTAACATCCAACAAAGAATAATTACACTGCTTATCAAGGTATGAATGGTTACCTAATAGCATACTGATAATGTTATACCCTGTAGACAAATTTATGTGGAATTTTGCTTTGATCCTATTTTTAGAACTATGGAGAAAATACACCTAAGAGTCAACAATTCATTTTGAAATTTGTTAATATAATTGCAAATTTTACCATAGCTTATTTTTTAACTTTCAAATTTGTTTATTTCTAATAAGATATAAAAATAATATCAATAATTATGGGATAACATGTTATATTTCAATACCTATATATATTGTGTAATGTTCAAATCATGGTAAATACATCAGTCTCCTCAAACATTTATCATTTATTTACACTGAAATTATTCTCACCCCTTTCTCCTAGCATTTCAAAACATACAGTACATTGATAATTACCTACAGTCATTCTACTGTGCAGTGGCAAAAATGTCACTCTTACATAACTGTAACTGTAATTTTATACACCCTTGTCTCCACCTCTGCTGGCCCCTACTCTTCTCTCAAATTCCAAGAGAACATTCTTTTAGATTCTGCATACTAGTGAGATCACACAATGCTTGTCTTTCTCTACCTGAGCTGCTTAATTGAATGCAATGATCTCTGAGTTAATACATGCATTGCAAAAGATAGAATTGCATCCATTTTAATGACTGAAGAGAATTTTGTTAGCTTAAATGTGTATATTTTATATGCTTACTTTTAATAGTTAAATAATCTCATCAATTGAAAAATTAATAAATTTAAATAAAAAAACTTATAGATAGTAAAGAGAATACCACAAAGATCTTGAAACAAAATAACACAACAGAAAAAGAAAGCAGCATAAAGGAGAAATGTACAGGGGAGAAAGAACAGGGAAGAGAGGAAAAAAAGGAAAGTATCTTCAATGAACTTAATTTTACATCTGTTTCTGTATTCTGTTTCAGAATCTCAGAATAAAGATCTATGAATCTGATTTAAAGTGGTCTATTTGAACAATGTTGGGCATATTGTTAATGCTTAATAAGTTTTTATAGAATGAATGTGTGTTCTACTGACCCTCAATTGACTATGGGAAATTGCAGGTGAATTTGTACAAATTCATTCCGAGTTAAGAAAATTTGCTTTCGTTGTCAGACACAAATCAAACATAAATGAGTGAATAGTGTTGGAGCTTAAAAAAGGAAAAGAGAAGGGAATTTTCATTTTTAATAGCACAAAACCCTTTCAACTAGCCTTGTGAGAAACTCCAGCTACTCAAGGGAGGAACTCATTTACAAATAGATTACAAGCAATGGAAGCCCTGGGAGATCATCCTAAAAACAAATAGTATCAATTTATTTTCCATAAGGGCTGAAATATTGAAAACACATCAGCTTTTGATATTATTTTTGGGAGATGTGTAATAAAATCCAGTCAACCAGCACATGAGAAAATCTTAAGAGTAAAATACAAATATTGGAAATACTAATAGCAATACAACATGTGAAATATAAGTTCAGAAATAGTTACCTTGATTTTATTATGCACAACTAAGACATTAATTTCTATAGATATAATTTAGTTTAGACATATATTAGATTTGACATTTTAAAGTCATTAACAAAGATGTCTATTGTAATGAAAAGTAGAACAGTGTTAGCAAAATAATGTAGTGCTAAGGGTCCAAAAGATTTAATATTGAAAAATGGATGAGAAAAAAATGAAAGGTCATGATTCTTTGCTACAAACAACCCACTTTTATCAAAGCGTTAGTTTATTTAACTCCAAGTATGAAGAGAAGCAATAAAATTGTAAATGTGCACTATCGTGGGGCAGCCTCAGACCCAAACAGAGCAAATATTGATAGTAACTCTGGGAGCCCGTGGGAGATATTTTGGCCATCAAAGCAAGATTGAATTTTGGCTACCCTAAGGTTTGAAAATGAGAATGGTGAATCTGTAAAAAATTATTATCTTTTGACATAAAATGCATTTTTAAAACAAGCAACTATTTTAGCATGAAAACTACATAAGTTTAAATATGTCAGGACCAATAGCTAATTTCTGGTTAGATGGTTTGAGCTCACAAAAATCTGACATTGTTTTCATCCTTTAGATATGATGTGCAAAACCATTGTCTTATTAAAACATGATGCTCTGGGGCAGTAGCAAAGTAAAATCTTTCACATTTGTCATTTTGAGGCTGCAGAGGGTAGAGTCCAGCTGGTTCTTTGTGATGTCCTGAGGCCATCGTTTCTATTACACTATTCCTTCTCAACAGCTAAGGATGCTACTCTATCTTTGCTGTCCAGAGCTTTACTAGAGCTTCCTTTCTGGCCAAACTCATGCTTTTAATCATTCTGCTGGGTTCATTGCTCTTGATTCTCAACATAAATTTGGATAACCACCCCACCAATACTAGCTGTGCCAGTACCTCCACATTACACTGCCTCGCATTTCTTCCTGCAAGATTAATTAGTCCATCACCCTTAATCTCAGTATCAGGGCACCATCAAAAGGCAAACTTTCTGCCAAAACATAACACACATGAGTCCAAAAGCCAATGCAGTCCTTCCCAAGAGAAACCTCTGAGCCTGGTCGTTAGTGGCAGCATTTCTATTAGCATTCTGTCTGCTGAGCTCTGAACAGAATCTCCCTTCAAGTCGGATTCAGTTCCTAGCAACGAGCAATCCAGGCACTTGATGCCTACAGCCAAGAAAGATTGTAAACGGGCTACTACTCCAGTTAGTGGCACACTTTTTCGTCAACAACACAGAGCTGCTTTTAGATGCATGCCAAATACAAGCACTGTGGGTTCTGAATGTTTCCACCAAGATTTCAAAAGTGTGCCCCTGAGAGCGCAGTGTGTCAAGCCAGAGGTGCAGTGGAGAATGCAGAAGGTAGGAAAAAGTAGGAACATAGATTGTCTGGGAAAGCTGTAAGGAGTCAGCAAAGTGGCCTGAGAGAAGTCATGGGAGCTAAAACCACTGACAGCGTCATAATTGCAGAGCCACACAAGCCATTTGGAGTTCACATCCCGTCAGAGAGTGCACCAAATGCTGGACATAGCACTATGGGACCTAAAGTTTTTGCTGCTGGATTTTGAACTTCTTTTGGTCCTGTTATTTTCTATCCCTATTTGTAGAATGGAAATGTTTATCTTGTGCAATTATATATTGAAGTGTTTAAGTTTCCTTTCATTTGTACAAGGGCTTGCAGATAGTACGCTGCCTTAAATCTCAGAGGAGACTTTGGACTTAGAATTTTCAGCAATGCTGAAACCGTTAGAACTTTGGCAAGTCTTGGATTAAATACCTTAAGCATAAAGGGATGCTCATGAGTCTTTGGAGACCAAGAGCACAATGTTCCCCTAAAGCCTCATGTCAACCCTCAAGCATGGGCCTTTTCCAAGATGTCAATCTAGGGTATGTGATGCTGAGATTTTGAATGTGATACTATCATTGACTCACATTGTGATGGTATTATTAAGGGTGCCTCACTCTGTGTGTGAGTGCTGCCTGCCCTACCAGTGGTTTCCCTAAATAGAACAGAAAAGATAGACAACTGTTGTTACTATATTCAGAGGCTGCTTCTTTGCTCCTTACCTGCCTTGCTGCCTCCTGCCTGCTTTGCACTAGTCCTCTGCCACACTCCCTGCCCTGCAGCTAACCATGAACTGAATCTCTACAAACTGGGAGCCCAACTAAATCTTCCCCCCTTTAAACTTGAGTGTGGGTTATTTTGTCTCAGCAATGAGAAAAGTAACAAAATAAATAGCTCCCTCTCATTGAATTTTAACATGAAAAACAAAATCTGTGGGTATGCTTTTCTCATAGGTTTTTCATTGTAATATCTAAAAAGGTGTCAGTAAAATGAAAGGCCTTGCCTTATGAAATAAGGAAAATTCTTGTCCACGTTACTTTGGAACAGGAAACTGACTTTTAAAATTATTGTTTGCATTAAAGAGTATTTGGGAGCCAGGTGTGGCGGCGCACACCTATAGTTCTAGCACTTGGGAGGTTGAGACAGAGGGATTGTTGTGAGTTTGAGGCCAGCCTGGGCTACAAAGTGAGCTCAAGGCCAACCTGAACTGCATAGTGAAACCCTGTTTCAAAGATTCAAAAACAGGGGCTGGGAATTTAGCTCAGCGGCACAGCACCTGCCTGGCAAGCGCAAGGTCATGAGTTCAATTCCCGGTACCGGAAAAAAAACCAAAAAACAAAACAAAACAAAAAAGACAAAAACAAAAAAGTATTTAGGCCTGACATCATGGCGCATGCCTATACTTGCAGCCACTTAGTAGAATGGGACAGGAGCAGCACGTTTGGTCCAGCTGGGCAAATAGTGGGACTTTGTAGTGGAGCAAAAATTCTTCTGCGCGACACTAATGTTTTAAAGAGCCTACCTTCCTGTTGGATGGCCTACAGCAGCAGCATTCATTGAAGTTTTGATTGCATCTCATAAAAACTCTCACAAAATAGGACTTCCAGACCTGTTTCAGAAAATGTCAAGATCAACAGGTGTGTTTGAAAGGAGGGAGAGGATTACAGGAGAGTTAATGGCAATGTGTCTTTTACTGTACTGAATCTTTCTATTTAAAAAGAAATATGATAAGAAAGATCACATAAGAACACATACAAGCAAAATTACACACAGAGACATACACATCATACACAGAAAAGAAGCTTAATTTGAAATTAGCTTTGAGCAGTTTAGGATATAATGTTGAGCCCTGCAAAAAGATTTAGGTAAAAATGTAAAGGTCCAATACAACAAAATAGAATGTTTCCATTTTTAGAAGCATAATACTTATAACCATATATTAATCTGATCATGAACTCCTCAAGATCATGTATTGCTTCAATAGTTTTGGTTATATGATATCATGACCTCTTTAAAAATCAATAAAGTTTACATTACTTTGTGAGATACAGTATTTGTGATGTATTTTAGGACGAACAGTTTAGATCATTGATAATCAAATCAAATAGTCTTTAAATTAATTTACATCTCTTCAAGAAATTCAGCATCCTTCCACATTAGTTTTCTTTCCTACTTGGTAACTAGCAAATAGAAATTTCCTGTGCGGAGCTACCTTGAATCACTTACAAAGAAGGAGGCAAAGCCACGAGTGCTGACACGCACCTATAATCCTAGCAGTAAGCCTGAAACTAAGGGAGGAGGATAGCAGATTTGAGCCCAGCTAGAGTGTTACGCTTTGTCTCTAGATGATCCCCCGAGCGGGGAGGGGTGATCTACAGTGTGTGACACTGTGTAAATGATGTGACTCTGGATTTGATTCCTGGTGCAATGAATTCTAGGATTAAGGGTGCCCTAGCTGGGTGTGAGTGCTAACTGTCCAGCCTGGATAGACTATAAGGCACAGAAAGAGGTGCTATTGTCACTTGTTGCTTGATGCTTTTGCTGCCTTCTACCTGACATGAACTGTTTTTTCTCTGTGATGTTCCTCTGCCACGCCACCTGATTTGCAGCCAGATTATGGACTGTGAACCCAAATAATCCTCTCTTCCTTTAACTTTTATTGTTGGGTGTTTTGTCTCAGCAACATGAAAAGTAACTAAGACACTGAGCAATGACTTAGCCATACATTGTCTCAACATAAAAAAGAGAAGAATAAAAATTTAAAAGGAGAGCTGGAGATACAGCATAATGGGAAGGTCTGGAGTCAGTCCCCAATACCACAATAAGTGAAGCAAGGAAATGAGAAGTAAAAGATCATGCTTTATGTCTTGCTTTCCTGAATCATGAGAACAGAATCCCTTGGTTGCACTGGGATAAATGACACAGTAAAGAATTGAAATGAAGTTTGTGAAAAATTAACGATTATCTCAAGAGGAGAACATCTTCATGGAGTAAAGTGCAAGAGCAACAAGAGAACACAGGAGCAGGTGCTGATACGTGGAGAAAAAGACAGAAAATAGCAGTCATGAACTCCAAAGTTTGCCTTTGAGTATGGCCTATTAATTCAAGACAAGGGACACTCTGAGCCCTCTTTGAACTATTCAGTGCTACTAAAAATCTGAAAGACAGATTTATTTTCATGTGCTAACTTGAAAACTTACCCGCAAAAGCCATTGATAAAACATACATTTTTAATCCATGTAGCCGCATACGAGCCCACTTGCAGAAGCTGCAGACAGGAAATCTGGGTTTCAGTCTCAGGCTTGAGCATCCATGCAAAGATGGCTCTGGGGAGGGAGAAAATGGTACAGAAATGGACGATTTTTCAGGCTTAAGAAAGAGGATTATTGACAGAAGCTCAGTTTTATGAAGCATGTGACCCAATGTAGAGCTCATAAGCCTTGTTCTGTATTTTTATTCTATCTTGTGTTTTTTGCACTTTATAATAAGTTGATCTTTTTTCTGTTTTTAGGTTTCCTTAGCACATTATTGTACTATATAATGCACATTCATCATGGGGAATTGGTACACATACACAACATCTTAACAGTTTGCCATCTTTTCCCTACCCTCTAGCCTGCCTCCCGCCATCTCTGGATCCCCTTCCATTTTGCACAAGGTCCCTGTCCTTTTATATACCTTTTATCTCACTCATATTTTTAGGAAGGGCTGAAAAGCTCATTTTATCAGGATGGAACATGGCACTAACTTCCATACCCAGAGCTAGGGAAATTCCAAATTTCTATCCAAATCTCAGGGACCCCAGGCAGCACCACAGGCAGCTGTAGATGAAAGTTGTCTGTCTATGGATGGCTGCAGTGACCAATCAGTCATCCAGTTTCCAATGAAGTGATGTAAAGCAGGGACTTGGGGAGACTCAAAGCCTGGCTGGAAATCCTGACCAAGTGTTTTCCCCAATGCAGGAAGTCAAATATTGGGAAGAAAAGCAAACAAACAAAAAGACCCTAAACAACAACAGCAACAACAACAGAGATAACTAAGGGGTTAAAAGGTCCTTAGAGCAGTTCTGCAGTGAATTCAGATTAAAACAAATTGCCAAAGAGGAAAACAATAACTGCAAAACAAAAAGCAAATGTGAGAGGATAGCAAATGCTTGGTAAAGATTTTGATATTTGGGGGCTGGGGTTTTAGCTCAGTGGCACAGCACCTGCCTGGCAAGAGCAAGGTTATGAGTTCGGTTCCTGGTACCGGAAAAAAAAAACAAAACAAAAAAGATTTTGATGTTCGGAATCATGTTAGTTAAAGGGAAATAAAATCCTACAACAGCGTGGGGAAAGAGAATCTTCTACTTTAGCCTAGTCATCATTTAAAATTCATTTAGGATATTTTGCTTGGGCGAAGATAGAATATAATTAAATGCATAAATAAGTTTTCCTCTTTATGTTTGCTTGATATTAGTTCTGGGGATTTAAATTTTACACTATGCTCTATGAATTGCAAATTGTTTTTCCTGCAAAAAAATTGTCACATTAATCTAATCAAGTAAGATTTAAAAGATCTTTACCTACTGAGCTTAAAAGTATAAATAGGCTTATGGGGAATGTCTATTTTATGTCTTCATACATGCTTTTTTGCAAGAAATTGTAGCTAGGTGAATCCATGTAAACTTATGAATAAATTAGCAAATAAAAGTATAATAAGATGCAATTTTTAACCACAAATCTGGTAAGACTTTTACAGAAGACATTAATATTTAATTTTAAATTGAATAACATATTATATGGATTTGTGGTTTGTAAATGATCCAGCTCATATAAACATATTACTTCTTATGTAAAATTTTACTATACATATTGAATTTTTCAATTAACATTTTATTACTGGTAACATTTTCCCAATAAGAAAAGTAACTTATGATCACAAGTGAAATTTATTATTTTATTTTTCTTGAAACAATATAATTTAGCACATGCTATCAAGCGGTAGCAAAGCAAAAGTATTTTTGTTTATCCTCTTTCTTCTCTTTCAGAAAATTCATCTCTAAATAAGCTCACAGTTTCCTTAATTAAATTTTGGGTAAGGATTATGCTGCTTCAGTGCACTTGCCTTGGATTGTTGCATTTTTTATTTTGCAATTTATTTCATTATTCACTCTCTTTACTTTTGATGCATATTTCTTCTTATGCTGTAATTTTAAAAACACACTAAATTATTACTTAGTATACGTACCCAAAATGTATAAATATTTTTAGATTTTCGGATGATATTTTTTGTAATTTGACAACATTAAAATTATTTGTTGTCTTGTATTTATTTGTAATACTACAATGAGTGATCTGGACCTTTTGCCTTTGTCAGACAGGGTCTCGCTATGCAGTGCAGGCTGGCCTTGAGCTCACTTTGTAGCCCCGGCTGGTCTCGAACTCGCAATGATCCTCCTGCCTCAGCCTCCTGAATGCTGGGATTACAGGCGTATGCCACCACGCCTGGAAATGATTGATAATTCTAGGTATGCACTATAAAATCAACATTCCTAAGTAGCTCTCTTAGTTTTTACGAGTTTCTGGAACAAGAAGACATTTATTCTATATGTCTTCCTATTCATTAAAGATTTGATTATGTTTTTGCCAATACCACATTATCCAGGACATGAATATAAGCAAATATAAAAGAAGTGATTTCTGAAAATGAATATAGACTCTGCATGATTATGTTCCTATTTACTGCTCCAAATCCACTTTAATCTCTTATTGCTAATTGCCAGCCTCTTTTTATCTTGTAACTGCTTAGCATTTTTCATCTTTGAACTTGTATTTAGTTTTTAGGATTTTTTTCTTTAATTCTGCCTGCATGCTTCTCCCCGGAGTCTCCTTGATGCCCGTTCCCTCTCATCTTCCAGGTCTCCCCTTTAGAAAATTCTCCCCTAACTTCCAGGGAAAATTAGATGCAGCATCTAAACCTTCATTCCATGTGTTCTTCTAACTCTGCACAGTTCCTTCACTGCATTATGATTTCTTCACTTTCACTCTCTCCCTTAAAAACTCAGGGCGGCAACTCTTGGACATGATCTTACTCTTTTGCTGTACCCATGAATATTTGCCTATTACAGCTCATTAATTAAAGAATGATTTAAGAAAAACATGTAGACAACGTATCCAAATCTTCATCGGCTAAACATGAATATACATACATGCATAATACATACATACATTAGTAGATATATAGCTTGCAAATAGGAATTCCATGAGGAGTTGAATGAGGTAATAAGTCTCCACTAGTGACTGGTGCTTTAGGCAAGTTTTCTCCCATTAGTTATAGATAGGAACAAGAACAAGACATAAAGCTCTCACATACAATGCAATGTCCAAAATGAATTAGAATCCAACACAACACCATCATCTTGTCTTTAGCACAGGAATGTAGGTTGTGTGTGTGTGTGTGTGTGTAGCTTTATCTGAGTTCAGGACCCTTCAAATGATCCTTCAGTTCTATGGAGTGATACTTTTTCATACTTGCAGACATGTAGATTGTTTGCTAAGTAAAAAAGGCATGGAGGTCACTGTGAATACAGAGAGAAAATAATGTGTAGACAAGATGCTAGCACACAGAAATATGTTGCTTATGGATCAGTATATACACGTACAGCCACATGAACACATCAATATTTAAAATGGGTGATATACACCATAATGTATTGTATGTAGAAATCATTTTTAATCTGGCCTTTTTAAAATTGAAGCACACCTGAAAAATGACCTCAACACCCAGACCAGGGCTCGACCTGCAAGTTCAGAGACCTGTGTAAAGTGTTTCCTAACCATATGTTCCCTATCTCCTCTTCTACTCAATTCCTGGAATGTTACATGACTTCTAAAATATTAACAATTTAATCTCTAAATTGACATCAGTCATCATGGGCAGTGAACTGACTATTTTAACGCATACAAGGGTTTAGTATCAAAGGGATTCAGACAGACTCCAGGCATGTTTCTTGCTCAGCCCAGGGAACCCTTCTGTCCTGACATCTGACTGCACCAGAAACACTGTCACAGGATGCAGTGTCCTAGGTCTCTGTGAAGTGGCCTTGCTCACTTTTGATCCACTTGACTGCTCAAGGACAGTGATGACAGCTTTCACCTTGTGGATAAGTTACAGAACAAAAGAGCTGTACTTGGTGTTTTCTGGCTATTGTATCCTTAAAACGACCTACTTTAAGGGCCATAGGCCCTTGACTGGGTTTTGAGTCCAGAATTTCCTTCTAGTTCTTAAACTCCAAGTAAACAGTGGCAGCATCTCCCTGAGATTCTAAGAGACAATAGCTATGGAGATGTTTAGGTTAAGAAGAAACATTAACATCTATCCAACTTTCTTTCTTGTTTTCATTGATTAAATTATTCATTAAATAATGCTAATAATATGGTCATTGTGTTTTAGTCTCTATTCCGGTTCTAAAAGTGGTATCAATAGCTGAACCAGACCACACAGAAAAGTCACTGCACGTGGAGAAGAAGACTGATGTTCTGTAATATAAAGATGCAGGATTGGAAGGGCAGCTAAAGCAGGCATAAATTCAGGTTTATTACAGTAGGATTTCTTTTTTAAAAAGTTTATTGATCTAAGACACTCAGGAAGTGAGGCAATCATTTTGCAGTAGGTACTGGTAGTATGTTCCCATTTATTAGATGAAGAATCAAGGGCTTACTTTCCCTTCAGAGCTTTTCTTTTTTCCTTCATTTTTATTGGTACATGTTTGTCATACAAAAGGTCCACATACCTTGCAGGGAACGGGTGTGTATAATTCCCCTTCATCCCTTTTCTCTATCCCAGTTTCCTTCCCTCTCCCGCTCCTCCGTCTTGAGGTCGCACTGGGATTGATTATATGTTTCTAAACCCCAAATTTCTGTTGCCTTTTGTGGATGTGTCTGTGTGATTTTTATGTTATGTTTTTCTTGATGAAACAAGGTGGTGATTCATCTCCAACACACAGAGTTTTATGTTCCACTCTGAGGTCTATTTTATTCTTATTTAGTGAATATTTTAAACATAGATATATTATAATAAATGTAAAAATGTAGTTTTAATTCTCTAAGAAACATGTATTTTTCTCTACCATGTTAAGTGGCTGTGATTGCTACATGTTCCTCTGGTTGCAAGACAATTAGTCCTTTTTCCTCCCAAGAGTGTATAAATTATTATTTATTCATTTTATTTTTTGCTTTTACTAGATTAAATTATGTTAGCACATTTGAAAATAAATGTATAAATTATTAATAATGGTAAATTATTTGCTTAATTTAGCTACAGTTATTTCACTTTAGGTTACAAAGAGTATTCTACCACCTCCCAAAGTAATTAAATTAAATTAAATTAAATTAAATTAAATTAAATTAAAAAGCAGTTTAAATTTGATGTACCCAACCCTTATGAAAAAAGTTAGGTATATATATATATGAATAAAAATTTGCTAGGATCTTTAAAGCAAATTTCTGGCTCCAATCTCATTTGTCAAGTATATGAAAAGTGAAAGAAATCATACATTTCTTCCATTTAATATGTGTGAGTGTCCCGTGTTACACTAGGACTTGTGATGCTCTCAAAGCATATTCCCACCACCCACAAAGAATAAGAAATTGTTGTGGATTTGAAGAAAACTCATGGTTGCTTCTAATTTTATCCTGATTTGTAGCACTAACACAATAGCAAGGGGTCTATGCATTGTCACAGAGCATTCCGGCATTTTGAAGGTTGAAACGCCTACATTCCCAGAGTCCAGCTTTTAAAGTGACATGGAAGCAAGTGCAGCCGTGGGTGCAGCTGGCTTGGCATCTTCAGAATCCACAGCAATTCAGAATGGAGAAGCGGGGACGTGACAGTCAGTCCACACTTAAGGACTGCTTCTTCTTGTGCTAAAGTTCAGTACATCGTTATAAATGTATGGGCACTCAGCTGAGTTGCCCACATTCCTTAATTTTATTTAAAAGTAAAATAACTCTGATATAATTGATAATGGAAGTCTTTTAGCAATTTTATACAATTTTGTGTGGGAAAACAGTAACATAAAAGTGACAATTATATTCCTTAAATTAAGATTGAATTCTGTCTTTTAAAAGTCCTACTTCTAGCTTCATATTATTATAAAATTCAGTGTGATGCTAACATATTTATCAGTCCATAATGATTCTTTTATAGCCAACTACAAATAGGCCTGGGAGGGGATATTTCATTTTCTGTTGATTCCTTGTAAGACTTGTAGATATTTCACTGTCTGATGGATAATGTAAATAAATGTAAAATTACAATGAAAATTGTTTGGCATAATATATACGTGAGTGTAACTAACCAGCATTTACTGTTCCCCAACTTTTGCAAGCCAGGCTTCTGCATTACAAAAGCATGCACAGGGGCACGCCTACACTAGTAGTCCCTTTCTGTGTGTGTGTGTGTGTGTGTGTATTTGGCATAGATATACATAATATATAGTATGATATTACCATATGAACATTGTCGTTTAATATTCATTATAACACTACGATGTAGTACTCTAATTTGTAGATGAGGGAACATCTTCTTCGTTACCTTTAACTAAGTGAAGACAGAAAAGAGCTGAGAACCTAGGTACTAAATTCATTCTGCTAAGGACTCTCCGCAAACAATGTTATATGTTTAAGATTTATGAACTCAATCCATGCCAATTTATTTCTATTTTGTGAGTTTGAGGAGAACATCTGTCAGCAATCCTCAGAACACATAGACTATCTTTTCAAATCATTCCAGGAATATTTAATAAGTAGTTGTAAGAGACAGTGACTAAATCTTGTCATGGTACATTTACAGGGAAATAAAATACACTGCACTTCTGTGTATACTATATTGAAATAAATGGACAAAAGTATAAAGAAGACCATTTCAATAAAGATTTATTCCAAGACCATTGAAACTGTTATTTTTGATGGAAATTTGGTGCATACATGGACTTTATGTACTCCTGTCTCTTTACTCCTAAACCTGTATTTTACAAACACCTAAAACATGATGGATTTTGGTGATAGTATTTGGAAACAGAATCATAAGTCTCCTGTAAGAGCTGTTCCTTGGCTTGACAGGACCTTCTCTTGCATCTGGACTATTCTCAGTACAGAGGAAGCACTTTTCACTGGTATTGCATCTGCCACAGTGTGTGGGCGGTCCAGAAAGAGAGCATCATATGTGATTCAGCCTCACAACTGAGTTCCATTATGTGTTGGGCAAAATGTTTCAAAACTTATGGATAGAGAGCTATCGTTAGTAGAAATAAGAAATCTACTGAAAAGAATACTATCAGCTGCCCAAGTCTAAGTAATGTAAGTGTACAACTGCTCTGCATTCAGTGTTGCCCAAGGATATCTAGTAGTATGATCAGGTGTTTTAAATTCCAACACAGGGGCTGGGGATTTAACTCAGCCGCAAAGCGCCTGCCTGGCAAGCGCAAGATTGTGAGTTCGGTTCCTGGTACCGGAGAAAAACCAAATAAATAAATAAATAGAAAGAAAAAAAAATAAATAAATAAATAAATTCCAACACAACAGAGATCCTTTTTTTGTTTTGCTTTCTTTACTCTAGAAGCTACAGGTGCTCCTTAGCTGTCATGATAGACATGTATCTATTGTGGCCCCAATTCTTATTCACTCTGAAATCCTGTGATCATGATAAAAGTGCTCTGAGAACAAGACACATCCCAGCTTAGAGATTCCAAATGAAAATGCTGTTCCTATCACATATGATTTTACTTTTTTCCTATTTAAGAATCACAACTACAGTCTTCCATAAGACACCGTCCATATCTGGGATTCAGAGATAGGGTTCTCCTAATGCACGTCTGCCTTACATCTGGGATATGAGAATTTAAATCTAAATCTATCTTTTGGGTTATTGTATACATGGGAGACCCATACAGAAGGTTTTATATTTCACTTATGAGTATGGTTTCTACTTGTGACCATTTACCTATAAAGGCCTCAAGTTTATCTTCCTTTGTAGCACTTTGTTTGTAACGCTGTATTGTCTATACTGTTCTTTTGCTATTTTGTAAAAGGTTGTCTGTCTGTTAATGTTTTCCTCCTTTTATTTTCAAAATAAAATTTTAAAAAAGAAAGTTTTATAATTTTTCAGGGTAATTGAAATTTTCTTAGCTCCCTGCTTAGCATAACTTACAAATAACTATATGTTGGAAAGTAAAAAGGTCTATTGTTCTGAGAATAAAAAAAATATATAACTTTCATGGTGTGGAAAAGAAAAGCCCAAGGTTGAGGGGAAGGATATTAGAGATCATGGCTTTTCCGTATGGGGTGTGTTTGCATAACTCCAAATCACAAAATAATAAATCTTTTGTACCTAAGATATTTTTCTGCCTCTAAAAAGCAAAATCTAGCTTTTATTTCAACATTTTCTCTCTGAAGTTTTTTCTATACATGTTCTCAAATTACCAAATTAAAAAGGTATTAAATTCATGAAACAACAGAAGATTTTCCAAACACAGAATTATCACATACACAAATTTAACTTGGCATCATGATTCAGCTTAGCATTCTAAGTGATATCGCATTCTCCCCCTGGGTATCTCTGTCTCTTTGTATGTCTCTTTCTCACCTTCCTCCTTTTCCTCTTCCATTTCTTCTCTTTTTCTTCCCCTTTCTCCTTCTCTCCCTTTCTCTTCTTCATTGAATTAGAATAAATCATAGAAGTTAAGATCTTGACATGATACAATCATTCACACTTAATGAACTTGGGGAGTCAGTGAAGTGACAAACATTTTTGGCAAATTAAAAATGAGGAGTGATTTTAAAGGGCTCACTTGTTATGAAATTTTTAATGAAATGATGAAGACTGACAGCAGGATTCATTAAGTGGTGACATTTTCTTTGCCAACATAATGAGCATTGCAGTAAAGAAGCATAATTTGGGCTGTAGCCCAGATGACACTTCCATGTTTGGGATTCAATCATTGATTCCGATGTTAGAGGTTTACATTTCAAGGGTAGAAAATTCAAGAAGGGCAAAAAGCTATAAAAAGTTCATTCTCAATTTTGTATTTAAAATAGTATATTTAATATTCCAACCAAATACAATATTTAAAATTTGTCATCATGATTGGCATTTCAGTTTTTCCCCTGAGACAATTTTATCCTTCATGACATGAAATCATTTTGCCTTTTATTCCCATTTACTGCCCAAGAATATGATCAATCATGCTCTGACAACTGTTTATTGGCTAAGCTGACTGGTGGGGGGGATGTTGGATCGAACACAGGAGTTATGAGTAATGGAAGGTCCCAGCGAAAAACTTCCTTCCTTGCTTACCCTTTTTTAGGTGTTCTAATCTTTTCCAGACTTGTGTCAGCCATCTTGATCATCAGAGGAGCTCGGGACCTCACTATTGCTGAGGATGGCTGTGGCACTTTCTTGGGGAGCTCTGGTTTGTACTTTGCAATTCACTTCCTGGCTCCAGTGCAGATCCCTTAGCCTGCTAGCACAGATCCTTCATCCCTCTGGCACAGGCTTCCTAGATTCCACCACTGACCTTTGGGCCTTCCCAGTGCAGATACGTGAAACAGGCCTGCATGAGATATTGTTGTGGGCTGTGGGCCTCCAGGTGGACTTGCGGGAGGCTCCTCTATGGGCTCTGGGTCTTCAGCTGGACTCACGCAGGACGTTTCTGTGGGATCCAGGCCCTCAGCTAGTTGCCTTGTTCTTAGTGTGTGGACAGATTTCCTGCACTCTTTTCTATATCACTCTTTGGGTGACTATTATAAATAATCTTATGAAATAAGCATCCTGTATTATACTGTTCCCCTTGCAAAATATCCCCCAAACCATGACATCATTTAAAACACCAAGTCCATTTAATGTAATGGGTGCTGAGAACGTGGAGTGCTGGTGAGGACAGGGCAGTGATTTCTCCCCAACCCGCACTTCTTTCTGTATTCCTGAGGGTTCTAGAGTTGCTAATAACAGAAAGTAACTCTTGTTAATAAACGTAGGAGGCCAGTTCTTGGAAATATGTCGGGTAGCTCACCAAGTATGAAGACAAAGAGCCAAGCTTAAATTATATAGACAAGGGCAGCATAGGGGAGCTTCCCAACAAAAACCACTTGAATGTGTGTGTGTCTGCATGACTTCTAACCAGTACTGTTACCATAGGAGTACTCATACAGTGACTAGAAATCCTCAGGGAAGTATTAAGTGCCATGTTAAGACTTAAAGTAGAGTGTATGTCTTGATTTAGGATTCTTCTGGGTTAGCCCCTGAAGTGGACAGAAATTGAGTCAGTATCTTCCTTCACACACAGTGAACTTGGCGAGTCCGAAATGATGGTGTGGAATTTGGTAGCCATGACATCTACCTCTCCTCCATCCTCACTGCCAGCCTGGTATGTTTTGTGAAATCCAAATTCCTCCTCTGCCTCTTACCCCTCAGCTTCCCACAGGCATGGCTGGTGTACATATCTATGCCACGACACTAACTGTATTACACTTGCAAAGTGTGTATTTCCTTCTCTGGCTTCATGTTCTCATCTTCCTCCTCCCAATGACTCATTAATGGCTTTTCCCAATGAAAAATTAATGGCTTTTGTTTATATCTTTGAGTAAACTATGCATTCATCAACTTTAACACCCACCTCAGTTCATCTTCTGCTTATTTTTAAAATTAAAAGTACAAATCACAAAAAAAAACAACCAAACAAAAGCACTTCAATTATTTATTTTGTTCACTGGTAGAAGCCCAGTATTGGGAGGGTACCTAACATAGGGTAGAGAAATACAGATGAACCTTGACTGACAACATGGTCACATTCTGCAAAACCAGTTGAAAATTGAATTTATTTTACCTCTTAAATGCTACCTAACATATTGACATATGTCTGTAATACCAGAACCTTGAGAGGCTGAGACAGGGGGATCACAAGTTCAAGCCCAGCCTGGGGAGTTTAGTGAAATAGTAAGAATCCACACCAGAATTATAACAATAAAATAAAATAAATGGTTAGAGATGTATCTCAGTGCAAAGGTCCTGACTTCAATCCCTCAGTACTGCAAATAAATAAATAAATATTTTAAGCACATCTAATCTATGAAACATGATTGCATGGCAACCATGTCACCCTGAAAAGTGTCAGTTGCTCCCCCCTAGTGATCATGGCTGACCAAGAGCTCTCTGCTGCTGTCCAGAATAATGAGAGAGAACCATACTCCCTATCATTACTCTGGGAAAACATCAACATGCAAAACTGCAAGTGTGGTTCCTACCGAATGTAGGTCACTTTTGCACCATGTCAAATTGTTGTAAGTTGAATGATTGCAAATTGGGAATCTTACACATATTGGACTATTTAGGTAATAACAAAACAGAAAACACCCAATGTCATATCTGTAGCATTTTATACGCCATGGTTAAAGGCTGTCACTTCTGGTGTCTGAAATGTGCTTCATAAAAACCACAGCTCGAGAAGAGGCAGAGGGGTAGTCAGTGGGATATCTATGACAAAAACTAGCCTTTAAAAAGCAATCTATGATGCTTGAAGTTGGGAAAATCAGTTTAGTTTTACCATTTTCATACTTTTGCACGTATTTAAAAGTTTACCATTGAAAACATAAAAACATAAGACAATATATGCTGTCTTTTGCTCCAATATTATGGAAAAGTTTCAGAAGTTATATTACTGTAAAGCAGAAAACATCTCTATATTGGTTGAATGAAGAAATCAGCACTTTTCTTTATTTTTTTACATCCATGTATCCCGCCTCACTCTTTGAAATAACCTGTACTGACCCTTTCATGTTTGGCTCAGTGACTGCCTCTTTCTGAGTTCCCAAGCTAGCTGAGCACAGCTCTCTCTGTGTGTTTGTAGGGTCTAGATCATTCTTCCATCACAGTAATCATCGCATTATTTTGGAAATCTATTTGAAGGTCTCCCTGACCTACAAGCCATAAGATTCCTAAAAGTTCTCTCTATGTATCTTTATTTCCCATGTCAAGTTCCTACAAAGTGTTCTATGAAGTGGTTGAATCTCAAACGCTAGCTTGGTCATTTGTCACTGGCAAGCCTATCACTAGACTGACTGCATCTTCTAGTCAGCTGTCTGTTACTATGACATAATACCTGAAACAATCAACATAAAAGGAAAAATTTTTTCTTGTTTATGTTTTCAAAGATTTTAGTTCAGGAACGGTTGGCCTCATTGCTTTTGGGAGGGTGGTGAGCCCACAAATCACGGCAGGAGCATGTGACAGAGGACACCTATTTTCCTCGCAGTCAGGAATAAAGGAGAGAGAAGGAGAGACCGGTGTCCAATAATCATCTTCGAGGGCTTGTACTTGAGGCCCTACAGCCTCTCAATAGGCCTCCTCTCTTATAGTCACTTCTCCTCCCAGTGGTCCAACCCAGAAACCAAGGCTTTAATACCTGGATTTTATTACTATCAAAGAGATAAATTTTTGTTTCTGAGTGCAGTGGAGAGCAGGGGTTATGTGGCCTGAGATGGTGACAAGTGGCCACACACAGGATCACAGTGAAGGGAGCAGGTTTCAGACCAGAAGATGTGAGACCTGGGGCTTGAGGCAGGTTCTGAAGTGAGGAAGCCCATAGACAAGGGGAGGCAGTGAGCTCAGCATGGGGGGTGTGGCTTCTACACACAAAGCCAGAACAAAGTATTCAGGACTATGTAGTCCCCAAACCTCACCCTCCCCAAGGCATGAAAGGGAAGAAATAGCCAATCAGAGACACACAAGCGAAAAGACAAAGTGTGTTTCTCTCACAATGTTCTTAAGGTGCTTTCAACTACAAAGCTTAATGTGATGCTTCCAATCAAGGAAAAGCAGTCACTATAGTTTTATCATCTCAGAGCAGGGAAGGAGAAGCAGAGTTGGAAATTGTTATGGTTTATGTCTGCATGTCCCCCCAAATCTGCATGAGGTCAATGGGGTGGGCTTTTAGAGTTTTAACTGATTGAATGTGAGTGCTACAACTGCCCTGGGGCGAATAGTTTGCATATGTCAGGGAAAGAGGCTTGCTCTTCCCACAGCTCCTCCATTTTGTTCTTATTGCTTTACTGTGTTCTGCCACCATGAACATTAGTCCTCTGCCCTGTGCCATTCTGCCTTGGCACAAGCCAAGTATGGACTGAAACCTCCACAAACTGTAAGCTAAATAAGCCTTTCCTTCCTTAATTCTGGACATCAGGTATTTTGTCTCAGCAATGAAAGAAAAGTAACTAAGACATGAGTCACCATAAATTGTCAAATAGAATGCTCCAAGCAATTTTTATATATGCTTAAACTCCTGTATAACATCCAGATACCTCTATTATGTTGCCTGAAAAGATACAGCTGTCCACTATTTCCCCAAGCTTGGAGAAGCACAGACCTAAGACCCTTGATATTGATATGGCCTTGTTAAACATGACTCAAATTTAGTCACGGTCTCAATGATCATTCTATTACTTAAAGACTAGATTGTGGAATTCTTCAAAATCATTGAAATGAAATAAAAATGAGAGGAGAGAGGGTATAAAATTATTTTCATAGCAAATGTAATACACAAATAACAGTCCAGAAATATATGCAAAGCCCCCTTATCTATAACTGGTCAAGCAGTTCTAGTTGACATCTATTACTTCCTTTCTCCATTAGATGTTTCACAGTTATCTCTCTCTGAGCCGGAACCTCAGCTGGGCTTGACTCTCTACATGGTGGTGTGACTCAGAACTTCATTCCTGAGTAGTCTGTATCCAGTCACCCTGTCTCGTTTTAGTTGATGCAGTTTTAAATTGAATTTTATTATTCTGGAGAATCCCTTGGCTTGAAAGCACATTTTTCAATAGAATCTCCTTAGCTGTCTGTTGCAGTGGAAAAAAAAAAAAAAAAAAAAAGAAACACCTGGAATAAACAACCTATAAAAAGGGGAGATTCAGTTTGGCTTAAAGTTTCAGAGGTTCACTGCATGGTTGTTCTGTCTTATTGCTTTGGGCCAATAATACCACAGTATATCATGGTGGAAGTACATGACAGATAAATTCTGTTCATCTTATTATGGCTGGAAAGCAAAAACAGATGGAATGATCTGGAGTCTCAATACTACCTACATAGCCCCGCCCCCATGAAGAAACATCTTTTCCACTAGGCTCTACCTCCTAAAGATTCTACCATCTCCCAGTACCACCTAACTGAGAACCAAGTCTTAATCCATGGGCCATTAGAAGACATACCATACCCAATCTATGGTAAATCTCATAATGATACACAAAGAATAATGATATCACAGGGTCACACAAGAACAGTTAAATGCTTCACACCAGAGAGAAGGCCTGTGCTATTTCTGCCTACAGCTGATTGGCCAGAACTAATCAATGTTCATTGAGAAGAGCAAAACAAGGTGAGGGGTTATAATTATTCTATGTACCTAAAAGATATAGGAACCAGGTAAAAGGGAGCCTTAGGAATATCTATCTGAATAGTCAAATTGCATTTCAGCCAAAATAAATGTTTTGATTGATCACCAATTTTAAATGCATCAGAGACCTCCAAATATAACTATTTTCTTTGTCCTGTGAATCTCATATGTACTCTGAGGGCATCTACTATTATTGCAGTTCGGTTTCTACTTTTCCTTATTTCTCTTACTCAAAGTTGAAATGTATGCAATTTATGAGAATTTTTATAAATGTAACACATAAATGTAGTAAGACAACAAATTATGAATAAATACCTAATAGTATGGTTTTACATTAATGCACTTTACAATGAGAAAATTTTCCATAGCAGATGTGATATATATTAAAATGAAAAGTACAAGTGATCAGCATAGCTTGCTTCTTTCATTTCTTATCTTGCTACTGATGTATAAAATTAGGGAAGAAAGTATGTGTTTTAGTTTCAGTTTTTTGGGGGGAAGATTTCAGTTTGAAAAGTTCGCTACCTCTTAATACACAGATGTGTGGGATCTTGGGAGTTAGTTTTAAAATGATTAGAATATGGATTATATTCATTGCATCATGTTCTGCCTAGTGTTAAGTATCTTGAGTCCAGAGTCACAATAAACCAGGAAAGCTTTCTTGTTTTCTGCCACAGAACAAAGGCAAACACTTCAGGGAAAAGGTAATAGTTTGACAGTGCCACCAACGTCTTGTGGAATCCTCTCACATTCTACTACATACAGTCAACACCTCTCTGGCTTGGTATTTTTTATTGTTTTAATTCCATCTGCAGTATGAGCAAATGTAACGAAGGGAAAGCAAAGGGCAAGACAAGATATAAAAATGTTACGCCAGTTGAGCCTAATTCTTTTCAGCAATCGAAGAACTACCTCCCTGGAGAGGCTGTAGTATTCCATCATCAGGTCATGGCCCAGAATATAAAACATAATTATCTCTAGCTACATAGTGCTGACTCAAACAAAATCTACATTCAGTTCGTAAGAAAGAAAAGAAGAATAGGTATTGATTGATATTGATTAAGCAAACCAACCGTATCTGCCACAGGTAATTATTTAAGGTCACTTTTAGCAAGTCTTATCCAAAGATTTAGTTATCTTTTGCCATCTCTTTCTTTTTAATTCTTGAAAGAGTACTGATCTTTAGTTATCATAACTGCTTTTGTTCATTTGAAATTACTATAACCTAAAACAAGAATAATATTCCATGAATCCAGCGAAGTATTTTTTCACAGCTTGTATAAAACACACACCATGTTAGGCACTAGACATGGATAAAAAGTGATACATGGGACTACTTTCACAGAGCAAATATTTATAGCTCTGCTAAACTGTAAGTCTTACTTAATGGAATCACAGAAGAAAATTAAACCCAGATGGCTCATGACATAAACTATACATCATTGACTAACTTTTGTCCTATGTATCTAGAGGGTGTTAGATTTATACAATCTCTGGGAAAATCGGAAAATTAGGAACTCAAATAGTTTTCTGTGATTAGATCACTAACAGCTGAGGGGATGTATTGTTATATAAATTAACTCTTAAAACAATGGCAGAGAAGAGTGAATGCCATGAAGGAAGATGTAAGAGGCTATGTTTATGGAATGACTTGTGGAATACGTACGGCATCCAAAACATTACTTCCAGAACTATTCTTTCAGACTGACTGTGGTGTATTTAGTTGTAGTTCTCTAGAGAAATCCATATAGACAGATGGATGGATGCATAGAGAGAGAGAGAGAGAGAGATTACGTAGACAACCACACCTACATATACCTGTGGTATGTGTGGAGACAGAGACAGAAACACACACACACACACACACACACACACACACACACAGAGAGAGAGAGAGACAAAGAGACAGAGACAGAGAGATAGAGACAGAGACACAGAGAGAGACAGAGTGGAAAGAGAGTGAGAGAAAGAGAAAAGGAGAAGAGCAGAAGGAGGGAAAAGAGGAAAAAAGGGACCAGGATCAAGAAGGAAGAGGAGGAGGAAGAGGAGCAGGAGGAGGAGGAGGGGAGGTGGTAGAGAAAGAAGGAGAGTCACAGATTTATTAGGAGTTACCCCACTCCTTTATGGAGGATGAGAAGTCCTAGAATGAGCCATCTAAAAGCCGGAGAACCAGCAAGCCCGGCAGCATGGCTCAAGGCTCAGTCCAAAGCGGAGCCAAAGAAGCCAATGGTTTAATTCAGCCAAAGGACGAAGGCCTGAGAGCTTTCATGGGGAGGACACTGGTACAAGTCACAGAGTACAAAGAGAGGAAAAGTCTGAGTCATAATTTTTTGGTACTAATTGAACCCTGAATCCAGAGCTTTGTGCATGTAAGGCAAGCATTCTATCAGTGAACTGCATCATCATTCTTTAAAAAATATTTTTATGAGTTTTTGAAATCTTGAGAGAAGTTCTCACTATGTGGCCCAGGCTGGCCTCATGCTTCAGACCCTCCTTTCTCAACCTCTGAATGACCGGGTTTACAGGTTTGCATCAGCACACCCGGCTTCTTTCTTTTCTTTTCCATTTTAAGTACATATTAAGAAAATAACTCTTTTAGCTCATAAAGAAAAAAGAAGTAGAAAAGAAAAAAAAAAAAGGAAAATAAGCTGGATTTGGCCCAAAGGCTCTACTTTGATAATCCCTGGTTTAGAGAGAATTTACAAGGAAAGGATATGGACTCTTGATCCAGTCAGAGGCCACTCCAGTGTTGAAGGATGTAGTAAAGAGAATATAGCTCAGTATGTAGCTGCAGAAGAAATGACTGACCAGAGAGGCAGCAAAAGCCAAATCCATGTGGTTTTGTGTAAACTGACAGTTTCAAAGCTGAAGTTGTGCTCAACAAAATATGGAGGTAGCTTTGTGTAGCGTGTTTTACTTAAGATTCTCTGGAGAGATAAAACTTGTAAAAGACATACAGACAGCTACATGAGAGAAGATTTATTAGATGATTTCACTGGCTCAATAATGAAGGCTGTCTACGGAAGAGTAATGTGCACTGGGCATGGAGATCTCAGTCTCACAGTGGATGCTGCAGAGCAAAATCTCATGGATTGCTTTAGAAGAAGAGCCAAGAAAGTAGAAAATGCAAAGGATTCTGGGAAGTAAATTCATGAGGTGTGGCCAATACCAGAGGGATGCTTTAGAATTGACAATTTATTTTTTTCAAGTGGTATCACATTAAGTGGAAGTTGCATTCAATCAAAAACCGACCAAATATCCTTTATTCCATGGTTTGAATTTGATTTGAGTGTCTCCCAAGGATTTTTGTGTTTAAATTTATTCTCCACTACTAGATATTAAAAGGTGTTTAGGACTGAGGTCTCTGACAGGTGACTGGAATTAAATAAGGTATTCAGGGTGCAACCCATAAAATTGAATCCTGGCAGCTTTTTAAGAAGAATGACGAGAAAGCACACTTGCATACACACTCTCTGTCTTTGGTGTCTGGTGCCGTGTGCTGCATCAGGACCCTGCCAGAAAGAGAAGAACACCACCAGATGCTGCCCCTAGATTGTGGACTTCCAGTACCATGAGACAAAATAAACCTTTTTCTCTGTGAATGTATATACCATCTGGCATTTCATTATAGTAATGAAAAACAGACTAACATACTTTATATCACTTCCAAAAGGTACCAATTCAAGGGGAAATTATCTCTAATCTTAGAAATTGAATTTATACCAATGTCTTATCTTATCTTTTCTCTATCACCCAAAGGACAGTATTTAGTACATTCTTAGAGTTTTCCCTGGGGTTCTATTGAACCTATAAATTAATTTAAGGAGTAATTATATACTGATTAAAAATCTTTGAGGATTTTATTTGTGTAGGCATTATATGTTGTCCCCAGAGTGGCACTTCTCTTTGCTTTTCAGTACTTGTGCTTTTTTCCTAGTCTTCCTTTTTTTAGAGAACAATAAAAATGATACAGAATTTCAAAACATGGTGGTAGGATATTAAAAATGATTGTTATATTACATAATGTCATCTTCAAAATGATTTCCCATCTAACCAGATATAGGCATTCAAGATTGATCAAACAATTACACATGGGGCCTCGGTCGTTGCCTGGGAACCCCGATCCACCAGTCCCGCCCCCCGCCCCCACCGTCAGGAGGGACCCGGGTCTCCGGAGGCTTCAGGGAGCTGTCTGGGTGCCCAGGTACTCTGGTTTTGCCCTGCTGCCACCATCTCAGGAACGAATCTGAATCCCTGGAAACCTAGGGAGATTTGAAAACGACAAAAAGAAGAAGCAAACTGCAATCTCAGCCAAACACCCCACCTATTTTTCTTGCCTTAATTTGTTGGTTGTAATGCCCGCAGATGTTGAGTGGACATAGTGGCAAAGAAAGCTTCATAGCTCACAATTAACTGTTACAATTTAATATCTATTTCATGATTCAATAAAGAGATATAATTTTAAATACCAGAAGTAAAGGAAAATCATGCTAAAATGGAAGCACGTGGTGACAACTTCCCACAGAAAATGTTTATTCAGTTGACTGCTGTAATACTTAAGTGGTATGTGATGATGTGTATTTCCACATAACTGTACATTTTGCAAATGAAGACATTTCCCATGAATGTGTAATGGTAAGACGTTATGTTTTTCTTTCATGGTGAAAACTTTGAAATGACTTATCTTGTCATTTTGTTCTCAGCTAAAATGTCCCTCATCTCTTTCCACAGGGAAGACTCCCCATCAATTGTCATCAGGCACCTTACACTGTCCTTCTCAATCACATGTTCACCTGATGGTTGTATACACCTTTCCACAAAGAAGGTTTTTTGGACAAGGACCCATGTACAGCTTGTCTATTTTGTTCAAGGCTGAGCCCAAATTTATGGGAATATGACTTTTGTTAGATAAGTGAGCAAATGGGGATCCTCCTTCCTAGAAATACACAAAGTTACTTTCATCAGTGAGAATGACTCACACTACTAACCTGTCTAATCAAATTTTGTGACGAATCACTGACCAATAGCTATATATCGGGGAAAGTTAAAGCCATTTGACAAATGTGGCCTCACGCTGTTTAAACGTACTGTTAAGGAAGGATTTAATAAATCCCTACTAAGTGTACCAAGAAGCACACACGTGATAGCCAGAGGGGTGGAGAGAGCAAGGGGACAAATCCGATACACCTCCTCTGTGGAGCTAATCATCCTGCAGCTGGTGACTTTTACTATCCTTTAGCCCTTTTAAAAGTTTTCCATGTTCTTCTCTCTTTATGCTGTGACTGAATATTTGAAATCTCTTACGAAATCTCCTTTCCTAATTCTGTGCTGACAAGTCCATTAACTGAGAATAAATTATCTTAATATTTATAATTTTAATGTAAAATTCTTCTGATCTTCCATACTAAAGAAATTATGCTACTGTGATGCCTTTGTATCTCAGTGAAGATTTGTTACTTGGCATTCTTATGTATGAGTGTTTTTGTAGAGCATCTTTCCCTGGAAACTTTTAATGATTTCTCTACCTTCCATTTCACTCAGTCCTCCAAAAAAGGAATTGTTAATAAAACAAGACAAAGTGACTTCCAGGGACAAGCCTAGGATACTGTTGTAGTGGTAGGGCCTATAGCCACAGAGTAGAGATCACACATTAAAAGATCATTAAAAATGAACTAACCACTTTTATTCTTTTGGTTTTCTTTCTTTGAACTGAGTCTTTGAGATGTTCCGATCTGGCAAGACTTTCACTTTGCATGACCTCTTGAAACAAAAGCTGTGCAGCGGGTGTGGAGCACATGTCCTTGATCTTCCCCCTGCTTAGGAACCTTTTCTACCGTCACGTAGAAATGCAGGTAGGAACTGCTATGGCAGCAGAAACACCAAAATGACACCCACAATTTGGAGGCAGATATTTTAATGTCAGACAGGCAATGACAAGGAATCAATCCTTATAAAAATGTCAGGCCTCAAAGGCTCAAGGAGGGAGGATTTTAGGAGAGTGCAAACAGGAAGCAGAGTACTTGGCTGTTTTTGATTGGTTCTTGCAATATGCATCACACTGACCAGCCTTTTCTAAGAAACAGAAGTAACAGGAAGTATAACAGGAACTGTTACTTGGCCAACTGAAATATACTGGCTGGGGGTGATTTTCTGACACTGAAGCAGACTGGAGGGCAAGGGCAAGGAGGGGATGGTAAAGCAAGTCTGAACAAATGGAGTTCTGGGAGCTGTGAGTCAGCCAGCTCACAGATTTGACACCACATGCCTACATAGTAAGGTGTACCTACCATTTCATCAATATTATAACTATTTCTTACAAGATCCCTTAAGATTTCCTGTTTGGTATCTTAGGCAGTTCTTTCTGTCAGTAAATATTACAAACCTTGATAGAAGGATCCTGCAAAGCCATAATTGTTTGTTTGTTTGTTGTCTTTTTGAGACAGGGTCTCTCCATGCCATTCAGGCTGGCCTTGAGCTCACTTTGGAGCCCAGGCTGGTCTCAAACTCACAACAATTTTCCTGCTTCAGCCTCCTGAGTTCTGGGATTACAGGCATGCACCACCATGCCCTGCTCTAAAGCCATGAAAGATACATAAATGACAACATATTTCATTATTCATGTGTGTCCTGTGTTGGTACACATGATTCTTTATTCGGGGAAATAGATATAAATGTCCCAGGGAAATATATTTATTATTTTAAGCAACAAAGAATTATATATATATATATACTGGTACCAGGAATCGAATTCAGGACCTTGCACTTGCCAGGCAGGCACCTGTGCCACTGAGCTATATCTCCAGCCCCAACAAAGAATCACAAATCCAATTGGATGATGCAGTGGTGTCGTGTGGTGAGTGGTTGTAGATGTTCATGCATAGACAAAATGTCTGGGGCAGAGAGGTCTCGCTGAGTTCTCACTGTGGAAACTCATGGAATTCAACTTCTGCAGAGGCCTTTAGCGCAGCAGAGAAAATGCTAAGTCTGTGCTGATCTCCACAGCTCCAGATCTCACCTCAGCTGGAGTTATGTGAGTCCAGTGAATAAGGAAGTTAGCCCCAGTGGATCCAAGGATGCTTAGAGGGTGGAACATAGTACTTAAGGGAATAAAAATCACAGTGTTAATATTCAGGCACTCAGAAATCTGTGCAAATTTGTTACTTTGTATCATTCAGTTTTTGGCAATATTGGGGATTAAAATGCAGGTCCTTCATACTGAGCTATGTTCATCAGATAGAGATAGATAGATATAGAAATATATCAGACAAGGACTATATAAATTGTTAAGTTACCCAGGCTAGGCTTACGGTTCTAATCCTCCAGCCTCAGCCTCCCAGAATGCTGGGATTATAGGCAGGTATCTCCATGCCAGGTCTGTAATTCAAAATTTTAATTGAATTCAACCTACCAGAAAGAGAAATCTGAATTTAAATCAAATTTAAAATGTACACTTTGAAATTTGACTAACACTTGCAATTTTAAATTCCTACAAATGTTATATACAAATTCAACATTTAGGATATCATAATGTTTGGCATTATGGGTGACTAAAATTATGCCAAATACAAGCTTAATTGATTAAGTCTTAAGACTTACTAAAATATTAAGGAAATTTGATCATTCAGCAAATTGGGAAATTTAAAGAGCAAATCAAACATATTTTATCGATGCCCTTAAGTGGTAATTAAACTTCTAAACAGCATAAAGGCCCCAATTCATGTAATTCTTAAAAATTGCTAGATTCATACTTAAGATAACAACATATAAAAAGTTGAACCTAAAAGTTTAAAGAAGTATGTTTTTCTAATTATAACTTTAATTAACAGTATTAATTTGAGGACATGAGAAAACCTAATTGCGATACGTTTCCTTTTCATCAGACACAATTGACCATGGTTATCTCTTTGTAATGCTCAGCTGTATAGAGAAGAGTCCCCTCAAGTGTACCGGAGGCCAGCGGCTGCACTTCGTGTAGGAGGAGGAGTTCTTCGTGCTCATGTAAAATGGTTCATTAGCATCCTGGTTTCACGTACGGGTGCAATCGCCCCATTGGAATCGTATGATGAGCAGGGAGGCAGACACTCAGCCTTGTGCTGAGCGCCATCTGAGAGTCTGAACCCCCAAGGGCAGGCTTGATTCTCAGGTTGAACCAATGCCAACTTCATGTTCTCCTTCAAAGGACAAAAATAGATGCTTTCAGAGCCGGCGCTCATTCATTTGGAAACTGTACAGCTTGCACATGAGCTGGTGGAATTTGTACACATATATATTAATTTATACTTCTTCATTCAATACGTCTTTGACTCTCCTGAGAACAGATTAAGGGGTACACTTATCACTCTGCCAAAATGTTCTTTGAAAATTCATGATATTTAATCTGTGCTCATATATATATGTACAGTGAAAGTTTTTGCCATTCACAGTAACAGGAACCATTCAGCATGGTGAAAAAGAAAATCGTTCTTCCACACTGAAAAATTAAAGAGCAGAAAACAAAAATAAGGAACTTTAAAATAAAAAGGCATAAGCTAACCTATCCTAAAAACTGCCCTTTTTCAGATCGAAAGGGGACAAAAAGGGCAGGAATAACTCTCTTCACCATCATGTCTTCAGTCTGCATCTGAAGGTCAATTCAAGTCAAAGCTTCACTTCCTGGATGCTGCGGAGACTCCCTGCCCCTTGCCTGTCCACTCTTCTCTGCCTTTTAGACTCCTCGCCCTCACAGTTACCAGAAACTAAAGCTGGCCTCTAAATTGTAGCCTTTGCATTGTGCTGTAGTCTTCATGGGCATGCACCAGAAAGCTTACATTTTCCATGTAACCAATTTGCAATTCACTCATCATATCAAAATAACAGACACCAGGGGCTGGGGATTTAGCTCAGCGGCAAAAGCGCCTGCCTGGCAAGCGCAAGGTCGTGAGTTCGGTTCCTGGTACCGAAAAAAAAACAAAAAAAAAAAAAAAAAAAAAAAAAAAAAAAAAAAAAAAACAAAATAACAGACACCATTTGAGTAATTAATAGACAATGCATAATTAATAGATACTTAATGCATAATTGATGCATAATTAATAGATTATAATTAATGCATAATTGATAGATCATGCATGCATGTAATTTTGCATGTAACTATGATAGTCTGTATTTTTTAAGCCAAGAGCAGTGTGTAAGTACTGTGTACCCACATCCTATTTATGGTGTAAGTGGTAATAAACACTTCCATAGAAATTAAAGAGTTACACTATGCTTTGAATTGCTAAATAGATATATAAAATGAAGTAAGTGTTATTTGTTGTCAGAATGAAATAATATCTTGGTTGATGTTCTAGGTATTGCTGAATTATATACTCTTTAATTGTCCAGAGTTAGAGTAATTCCCAAGAGTTTCATGAGAATTCTGTCCCAAACCCATACTGGATATGGAAACAACAGATGATACACAATCCTATAAATAGTATGTTTTCTCTTACATGCACTGCAGAGTAAACCTGTGCTTCCTGGTTTCGTGCCCTATGCCTCCTTTGCATTATTGCTCTTGTGCTGTGGAGCCATGATGAAGAAAAACAAGGATGACTTGAAGAAAAGCACTATGGTACCATGGCAGTGATCTTACACCAAGATGTATACTGATGGAGGGTAGCACATATAGTGTGGATACACTGAACATATAGATGATTATGTCCCAAGTGGGACATGAGTACCCATGAGATTTCATCAAATCACTTAGAAGATTAAACCATTTGAAGCTTATGAGTTGTCTCTTTCTATACTTTTTCATTTTATACCTTTGGATAATAGTTGACTATGGGTAGCAAAAATCATAGAAAATGAATATATTGATGAGAAGGACTGCTGTATATAGACTTCAAAGGACCTTCTAATTTAATAGTAGCAGAAGGCCCTGTCTGACAGAGCACAGAGATTTTCATCAGTATTATTATTGTGTGTAGCATGTAACTATCAGCAGAGCATCATTCTGACGGTCCTGCTACTATGCTGTCATGATTAAATATACATTTACACAATCCAAATGCAGGCCAGGAAGTCCAGTAGTGGTAGGAGGAAAGGAAGCTCAGAAAGAGCCACAACAGTGTTACCTGCTTCTGGCTATTGCTACATTTAAAAATAAATAAATATGGGTAAGAGAAAAGGTTGCTGCTATTGCAGCAACACATACTCTGTTTGGACACATCTCCTGCACCATGGAGGAGACACTGTACACAGTGTTATTGTCCTGTACTTTTCCTATCCCTTTTTCTCTGTGCAAATTGCATTTCTCATTTAATAGAAGGAAGCATCTACCCTGTGTTTTACCAGGAATCTCAGAAATCACTACATGGAATCAATACTTATTCCCCACCAGTTTCTGTGGTCCTACTATGTGTATTTGAAAGAAGCAAGGATGAGCAACACACAATTGTGGCTTTGAGCAGCTTTCACATTCACGTTTGACCACATACCTGGACCCAGGTGCCCAGCACCCACCTTGAAGGCAGTGAGCAAGAACTACAGCAGCGTTCCCCATCCATGAGCAAATCTCATGTTGTTTGACCAGGAAAGAATTCTAAGTGAGTCCGTCAGGAATTGAAGGAGTTTGCTGAGTAATAATTAGAAGGAGGGTATTTCCAGAGATAAGTACTTAACTAAAAGCAAGGAAGTGGAAGTGACAACCATGACGCTTTCCCACTGTGACCACTGGCTTACAGTTTAGCTGTTGTGCATGTTCTGTAATGCATAAACCAGGAAGGGAATACACTTTGATGGACCTCCATGGTAGAATGTAAATATGGCATGAATTTGGTAGGACACTTGGGTGCAGCTGTCATCTCTGAAAGTGTTTCAACAGGAAAGAACCATACTAAAGTCTTGTTTGTGAAGATACAAGAGCCTGTGACACTGAGGACATGCTACAGTGCCAGGAAGATTCCAAGATTATGGAAGCCAGATATAAGGACATCCGATTACATCTGTGAGTTGTCAGAATCAGAAGGAGGTCACTTTTGCCAAGTCCCAAGAATAAAGAATAAAGCTCAGTGGTTGTACAGGGCAGATTCTCATTCACATGCCCCAAAACAGTGCTCACAAAAGTCATCCAACCCACCATTTGCACAGCCACTACTGTGTCCTTATCCAAAGAGTACTTCTGCAAGGACATCTACAATTATCTGTATGCCTGGGTATGGACTGGACCAGCCCCGTTACTGGTCTTTGTAGCCAAGGAAAAATGCTTCCAAAGAATGTAAGCCTTCCTTTTTGCCTTTAAATGCTTCCCTTCATCCTGTTTCTTCTAAAAAAAACATGCAGTTTCCATGGTATTGGCATTTCCTTTGCAGTTCTGTTATTCCTAAATTAGTATCATTATCTTTTGGAGTACCTCTCTGTTATTTAGATGGACAAATCTCTGAGAACACTTAATGGTAACTTTCTATGTCCTGGTCAGCTGCTTAGCCTCTGTTTTAAACTTCTGTCACGAACTTATGAATGTTCTGGAAATGAGGTAGATCTTTTGACTTGTGAATATGGTTTAATAGCAGTCCATCATTATATTTTTGTACATAAAGTTATATTCAAGTTAGTGTTTTACTGCCTTTAGACATGATATTAAATATATATATTTTATCCAGAGCCAAGTTATTCTCACCCTGTCAGTGGTAAAACATCATAAGTAAAATTGAACAAATGGAGTAATTAGGGCTGCAGAGTAAGTAGATTTTTTTTTGTTGTTGTTGTTTGTTTTGTGTTAGATGACTTTCTCAATAATATTCCAAGTATGTTTCTTTCCAATTCCCAGTCAGTTATCCAATCGGTCATTCAAATAAAGATGGAATTCTCTTCCAGATTCTGAGCAACTCTTGATGCTCCAATCATAATTTTTAGGCTTCATGAGATAAGCAAAATTCCATAGCTGGTATGGCTGTGTATTTCAAAAGTCAGTTACACCAATGGTCTGACAGGTAGACTTTGGCAATTCTAATCAGGACAATAATGCCTATACTGAGAGAATTTATACAAAAGTACCAGTTTATATGTTATAATCTTTGATTCCACTTTCTCACAGATAAATTATGATGACAGTTAGAAGAGGATAAATTCAAGTGTGCCATATTGATTTAGTGATCTGCTAAGAACACATCTATTAATCTAATTGATTTTAGTGATCTGTGGTGTTTATAACGATCACAGAGGAAATAACCACTCTTGAAAGTTGAACATGTAGTTATTGTAAAGTGAAATTTTATGTTTCTGCCAGGGTAGACAAGTGTTCTAAACCAAAACCATCTCTTGGCACAATATAAATTACATAATAAGAACCATACTTGCTGTACTATTTATAGCAAATCACCATATATTTCAGTCTGACATCTGGAAATCTGGACTGTAATTTCTCCTTCTAAGGGAACCAAAAATGCAGTGAAAAGACTTTCAAATTGAGGGCAGATGAGAGACGTTCTGCTAAATCCGGTACCGGGAACCGCGCTCACGACCTTGCGCTTGCCAGGCAGGCGCTTTGCCGCTAAGCTAAATCCCCAGCCCCCGTTCTGCTAAATCTTAATGAGTGGTTGTCATCCTGCATACCCCCAGAGCAAGGCATCGAAACTTAACCTTCAGAACAACAATGACCTGTTCTTTGGTAGTTTAAAGTTAAGGGAGTAAAAGTAGAATGGTATCAGAATTAGAAATCACAACTTCTAATTACACCCTAGGGTTACTGTGTGGAAATGAGTAACTACTCAGGTGAGAAACAAATATGAAATGGTTAAAAAATCCAAATAATAATCTTATTGTGTGTGGTAAATTAAATTAGCTTGATTACATCGATGAAGGTATTTACACAGTTCTAGGATATGATGAACTACTCAAAAACATTTTCAGAAAAGTATTCCAATGAAATATATAAGCTACAGTCAGTAATTTTAGATTTTATTGCAGTTTTAGATTTTATTGCAGATTCTTATTTAATATATGATTAAATGTTTCACAGTCAATCCTGGTGAAGATCCCAATTTTAATATTTTCTAGATATCTATCTATCTATTTATTTATTTATTTATTTTGTCTTTTAGAGATCGGTTCTTGCTATGCAGTGCAAGCTGGCCTTGAGCTCACTTTGCAGCCCAGGCTGGTCTTGAATTCGCAACAATCCTCCTGCCTCAATATCCTAAGTCCTGCAATTATAGTTATGCACCACCAGGCCAGGCCTTTTTTCTAGAGTTTTCAACAAAAAGATGAACAAATTGTATACTTAGTGGTAGAACAGTTTTTAAAATTTAAAAAGAAATCACATCATTTTTTATTATTGCTATAAATGTTTCCAAGTATATGTTACACTGATTAGTGTGGGTTACATAAAAACACAGGATGGAATTGGGTCAAAATAAATAAGATCACTGTGGCCTCTGACATAGTTACCACCCCATTCAAAGGATTTTTAAGAATTCAGTTAAATATAGTGAATGATTTTAGATGTGACTTGGGTAGAAAAACTGATTTATAGTGAGAACACTCAAACTCTTCTTCAGATCTCTAAGAAGACGAAAAATGGTGTGTGACATAAGGTAGGTAACAAAAATTGTAGCTTCGAATATTAACGCAAAGATTAAAAGCTTTTGTACAGCTCTATGTAGATTTGTGGTAAAGCATAGAAATACTCATCACAAGCATTGAGAAAAACATGGATTGGTCTCTGTGTGTCTCTGTGTGCACAGATATAAACACAAATGTAGGTTAGGCTAAGTGGCGAAGTGAGTGAAATTGAAATTGACACCCGTAGGAATATATAAAGCAGAAAAACTGAAAACACACTTCTTTAGGACACCAATCCCTCATCCCAGTTGTTCCTTCCTTTGAGCAATTTCTTTCCATTTCTTATTATTTATTGTACATTTGGGGTTTTATTTACTCTTTCATGTTTTTACACCAGGGAGACAATATGATGTTTACACATGCAGGCCCAATTTATTTCATTTATGAGTGTAGTCTCTAGTTGCATCCGTTTACCTATAAATGCCTCGAGTGTATCATTTTTTATAGCTACGTAATACTCCATTGTATAAAAATACTGCAGCTTTTGTATCCATTCCTCAGTTGGTGGGCATTTGGGTTGTTTCCAAGGTTTAGCTATAACAAATTGTGCCGTGATAAACATGGGTGCACGTATATCGCTGCGGTATCTATTCTTACACCTGATAATCTGAGCAACTTCATTGAAGATAACATATGTAATATAACAACCACTGTTAATCTCTATCATTTGGTTTGAAACCCTGTATCATTTTTAATGTCCTTGCTTTGTGTTGTTTGTATTTTGCCATTGTTCTTTCTTTGTGTACTATTTTCTTTAAAATAAAAAAAAAAAAAAATGAACACTAATCAGTGATCGAGAGAGGTTAGAGGCAGCTGCTCGGTGACCAAGACCCAATGGCCCTTGCTTACCTCATGAAATGAGTACAGCAGTTGATGACTTATAGAGCCCTTACAGGACACATTCATTTTCTAAGAGGAAGAACACACTTTGATAAGTGTGACATAACCAAGACTAGCATAAAGCAGAGAAGGAAGAACTCTCTAAAGGAGCTGCCTTCATTTGCTCTTGTTATAGATCAAATGACCACATGGAGAACCATAAAGGAGCACGCATTTGTTATTTTATAGTTCCTGCAGGCCAGGACTCTGGTACATGATGTGTGTCCTCTGCTCAGTGTTTCCTCCGGTTGAAATTCAGGTGTCGGGTAGCTGTGGCCTCATCCGGAGTCTCAGCTGAGGAAGCAGCCATTTGAAAGCGTGCACGGGTTGTTGGCAGAACTGGTCTCCCTGTTCCTATGGACAGACCCCTTGTCTCCTTACCCAATCACTAGAGAATACCCTCGGAAACTGGGAATCACTCCATCCCCTTGTCCCACTCCGGGTCTTTGACTTTAAGAGAGGCTCAGTATCCTCTGAGGGCTCACCCAACCCAGGCAGCCCTACTAAGAAAACATCCCTTTGACAAATCCAAAGTCAAATGAGCAGTGATACAAATGGAACCTCTTCACCGTCACAGTCCTGCTCTCACAAAGAAGGAAGGAATGTTGTAGAGAGTGCACGGTCAGCAGGAATCAAGGGATAGTCCTCGTGTTCTGCCGACCACAAGCAGAGAAAAGATGAGAGACTTCGTGGGAATAAGAAATTCTCGGCGTGAACACCTCTTTCATTTCTTTGTAAAGGAATTGAATACCTATATACCAGGGAGAGGATGGGACACTGGAATGAATATAACATGTGGAAGAAAGAGTATGTATAACTTCAGGTCAGTGATTAAACTACAACAGCATGTCAAATAAAACTCCAACCTCAAATAGAGATTATTTCTGATGCTTCATAACTAGAAAGATTATGATATAGATATGTATACTATGATTATGATATAGATTATGATACAGATTATGTACAGATTGACAGACTATTTCCTGTTGATGTCCTACCACAAAACATTTCCTGCATATTTTATCTTGAGAGCTATCAATATTTTTAAATGGGCTCCAATTTAATCAAGAGTGGCTTTATGTGAACGCGTTACATCAGAGGTTACCTTTCCATGTTCATTGAGAGTTATGTTTATAGCATAATAGAAACTTCCAGGCCTCTTTGTGCAAGGGCAACTGTGACTACCCAGTGCCTCTGTTTCCAGGGTGATGCGGGGCCCCATGAATTGCCACAGCGTATGAGACTGAACATGATTTTGTAATCTGGTCTTTTCATTTTTGTAAGTCATATATAAACTTTACAGTGATCAATGGCCAAGTCCTTATTCATATTTGAAAGTGCTATCTGTCCCAGCATAGAGGGGCCATCCAAAGTTAGAGAAAGGCAGAAAGTGGGGAAGAGTGCTTGTGTCCAGGTCTGACATCTGTGTCTCCATCATCATGTCCCTTGCTGGATGTGTGCTTCCTGTAAGACTTTTCACATCTCTCAGCCTCTATTTCTTCCCACATCAACCAGGAACCTTACCGTGCTTACCTCTCAGGGTATTTTTATGAGGATAAAGCTTGCAAAACATAATAAACATACATAAATGCCAAGTGTTACCCTTGTCATTAAGAAAAATAGTATAAGACACATTATAAAGACATTTTAAAAACACATTTTAGTGTGAGGTCAAGAGTCTGATTCCTGGTACCCATAAATAAATACACACATACATTTTAGATGTTTTTAATAAATTGGTTTAATGAATTGGTTTATTGTTTTAAATCAGAAACATTTGTTCCTTTTCTATTAAATATAGCTTTTCCTGGTCTATTTATTCACCGTTAAGTTTTGTGTGGCCTCCACCCTGTACCCTGACCCATTTCTGTTTGTCAAGAGAGATGCAAAATAATTTTTAAAATGAACAAAGAAAACACACACAAAAAAAAAACCCCAAAGACTTTTTTCTTAGCATTTTCTGCTTTAGTTAGTTGTTTCTGGGATAATTGCATTTTGTGTTTTAAGTAAAAGTCTATGTTGCCACCTTAAAATCACAACTTTCCTGTACCTTATATCTCTTTGATAGTACACCCTTTCCAAAAGGGAAAATTAATGTTCTTCAGTAATTCATGTGAGCCAGGTGTGGTGGTGAACGCCTCTAATCCCAGCATCTGGGAGGCTGAAGCAGGAGGATTATTGTGAGTTTGAGTCCAGCCTGGGCTACAAAGTGAGCTCAAGGCCAGCCTGAACTACATAGTGAGACTCTGTCTCAAAAAGACAAAATAATAATAATAATAATTCATGCGATCCATTCCATTAGATGAAAATAACTGTCAAATTCAAAAGAGGTAGTTTCTGTAATTCAATTTTAAATAATAACAGATATAACATATTACAACAAATAGATGTATACATAGAAGTCCTACAGTGACTTCTATGCTCACAAATCAACATTCCTGCCATGTATAATGTTTGCACATACAATATTATGCTAGTTGTTTTACCTCAGTGTTTTGACTGTCACAAACCTGAAAAACTGAGAATATTTAGCTAGTGATACAAGTGGCTGATGCATTCACATTTCTCTTTGCCTTGTCCCAGATTTTATCTCAGTATGCAACACCTTTTCTTTCTATGATGATTTATTTATGTCCTTTTATTTTTATCTTATATTTTATTATGTATTTCCGAATGGCTTATCAAATCCCTTTCATAAATAAGTCCTTTCAACATCACATTCATTCATAAAAGTAAGTAATCAGCAACAATAGCAAAAAAATCAAGGGCAAAATAAAGCAATTGTTCGTTTTTTCTTATGTTTCACAATACTGACATTAATTTAAATTTTCAAATGACTGGGGAAAGATACAAAATGAAGAGATGTTGCCTTATAAGACACAGAATTTCAATCTGAGCAACTTGGTTGGAGGTAACAATATGAAATATAACAACCACTGTGAATTCCTATCATTTGGTTTTGAAGACCTGTATCATTTTTATTGTTTTGTATTGTTTTGTTTTTGTCTATGTAGTTGTTATTTTATTATTGGTTTTTATTCTCTTTAAAATAAAGACATAGAATTGCTGTGGATTCAAATTAAAAACTGAATTCTAAAAATAACAATGAGAAAAGGGATTGGTTTTCATTGTTGTTGTTGTTGGTTTACTTTTTTTTTTTTTTTTTTTTGGTACTGGGAATTGAACTCATGACCTCAAGCTTGCCAGACAGGCGCTGTGCCACTGAGCTATATCCCTGGCCCCAAAGGGACTGTATTTTAATGTCTCCCACAACTGGAAAGTTTTAGAGGTGGCCTTGAATTCAGATATATCCTGTGTCTCCAAATTGTTGGATGTAGTGTCATCATGTAAGAGAAAAAAAGAGAGAGACAGACAGAGAGAGAGGGAGGGAGAGAGAGAGAGAGAGAGAGAGGGAGGGAGGGAGAGACATGGAGAGACAGAAAGACACAGAAAAAGAAATACACTCTTAACTCTATTCTGTAAGGAAATTATTAGCCCAGTATACTGGAGACTAAATATTAAAAGCTATATTCCCACACAAAGAGACCTCTTTTTGGGAGAAGAGGTTCTTTTTCTTTAAAAACCCTTAGATCAAGTCAGACAAAAATTCCAATCAGTCCATGTCACTGCCCATCACTGGAGCAGCCGATGTGTTTGTGGGGCACTGTGGTAGATTAGCTGGGTAATGCCCTCCTCTTCGGCCAGCTGGCGAGCGTAGGGTGGGTGGGGACACTTGCCTATGCACTAGGTAAGGCAGTCATCCAGACTAGAACTAAAAGAGCAGAGCCCACAGGAGAGCATTGTAAAGCCAGAGTGCCACATTTAAGATATTCTGGAAGACACGTAGAGGACGGAGGGAAGAACTCAGTAAGTTGTGAGGCTTACATGAGAAAATGTGTCATTTCATCACCACCTCACTTCCTACTGAAGCAAATCCTTCCTTTCTTGTCCTGCATGCAATCGTTCACACCAAGAACAATTGTACTTAATCTTGATCTATGGTTTTATTTTTATATCCCTCATATTCTACTGTGCTCATAACTATGACAATACAACATTGTTATTTGCAGTGCCTTCCGCAAGGCTTTTCATGCAGCAGGTACACAAAAAGTAGTTACCAAACCTTTGATGAAAACTCTTGTGGTTGCTGTCTGCTTATGAATTTGGATTTATTACAGATAAAAGTATCTCGGAATAAATTAATGTGAGATGGCATGAATTTGATGTATTTAACTATCCCTCTCTCATTGCCAATGTTTCATTCAAATCACAGAATTTAAAAACTGAGGACTTCGGATACAGCTCAGTGGCACTTCCTCAGTTTTATATAGGGCACTATTCATGGCAATGATCTTTTAAATTCCATTCACTTAAAACTGAGAAGTGTGAAATTAGGATACTTTGGGGAGAAGCTGGAATTTATACCTTAAAAAAGGGTTTGTAAATTTTTTTCAAGTATAACTCAGATTTCAAACATGCTTAGCAAAACCCAGAATGCAGGCATGGAGTGAACACTAAGTGATTGCACTCTTTCTTCCCAGGATAGGCAGACTAGGGAAATAAGGTCAGTTCCACAGCACAAAGGTTAAGTATCCCTGATTCAAAATGTTTGGGGGTCCCACCCTCAAGATATGTTATTAGATAATGTGCCAATATCCTCAAAAATTCAAAACATTTCTTGTCATAGGCTGATAATGATCAGCAGAAGATGACTTCTTAAAAAAATAGGTTAACATTTCAATTACCATTCTCAATACGGGAAGTAAGATTGTCAAAACTTCAAAAACTGACAATATTGATGTTTTACTGAGTAGGATTAAATTCTGACCTCAGTCAATTAATTAGTACTATAATAGTTTTAGAGTTTTTGGAATTCTGGGTAAATATTACTCATCATAAAAATAAATTAGAAGTCTTAAATGAATATTAGTGAATTATTTGGCTAAGCATCACCAAACCTTTTAGAATAGAAATATCTTTGACAGATAGATCCTTGCAAATTAAAAAAATCTCAATCTATAATAAACTGTTTAAATTATCTCACATTTTCTACTACTTTACAAGAACAATTTTACAAACATACACTAGATCTATTACTTATCTGTACCTCACTTTAAAGCAGTTTGATGTTGTAGCCTTTACTCGAATGATAATGGGTGTGACTTAAATTACCCGTCTTGTAGGGTTCTGCATTATTAGCAAGGCAGAGTTTACTAGGAAGAGGATACAAAGCACATCCCTCAACTCACTACACCTATTTTCTGAGATCTTTTATGAAAATAATCATATTTTTATACCAAGATAAAAGTGTTATGAAAATCTCTGCAGCATTCACATTAAATTACTTCATGGAAGAGTTATTTCAATGGTTATCAGACATTACACACGTGAACAGAAAGTATGGGATGAGTTTCTTTGGGCATAGATATTTTCAAGAAGTGGGAGTTGGAAAAGAGCTTTTTAGCGTTTGATTTGGAATGAACTGAAGACTTACAGAAATGCGGCGCATAGTACAAAGAGCTCCTGTATCTCCTTCACACAGCGCTCCCTCTTGCTAACATGTTCACAGCAATGATACATTTGTCAAAACTAAGAACTTCACGTTGTATAACTCTGCTAACTTAGCTTTATTTGTATCTCACTGTTCTTTCTGTTCATTTGATTTTTGTTTCCAGGATCACACGCTGTAGTTTTTGTGTCTCCTCCAACTCTACCAGTCTAGGACAGTTCATTTTTTTCTGTATCACTTTTCTACTTATTGCTAGAAAATTGCAGCAAATACAACACCTCAAGGCAGCACACAGGCCAGTTGTCTACACTCATTTTTCTGCTCGGATCTCACAATGTAAAAATCAAGGTCCTGGTTTGAGTGTACCCCCCTGGATAGCTTCCATGACAAGACTACTTCCAAATTCATTCCGACTGTCGCTACAATCAAGCCCGTTCGTGAATGTAAGAGGAGGACAGGTTTCCTTCCTGTGTGTCGGCAGGAGCCATCTTTAACTCCCCTCTGGTCCTTGCTCCTAGCCCCTAGGCTTGAAGGCAGAGGGCTCTATCCAATCCTCTTCACACTGGGGTGTCTGACTTTCTACTGCACTTGTGTATCTCCTTCGAACACATAAGAAAGTTCTGACCTCCTGAGGCAGTAATAGTGAAGCTTTCAGAGACCAAGTGCCCAAACTGCAACCCCAAACCCACTTATTTATCACAAAGTGCCAACACTGCAATGAAGCCTGAACTCTGAGGTTTTAGTTTAGGAAAATCAACTTGTACATCCACCTCTATGGCCTTAAAAAAAAAAGCACAACATCGGAGCTTTCAATGGCACCAGTAGCTTTTCACAGTGTGGTGAACGTTTGCATTGGGTGCCCTTGTGCACAATTAATTCATTATGTGCGTGCTGATGATTTGTCTAACCTTGCCCCAGACTTTGTTAGTTTGAGAGCAACACATGCAGCCCTCAGGTCATCTGTTCGTCTGCTTCTTATATCACATTTGATGTAATTTAAAGCTGAAAACAGCTGCTCACAAGCATAAGGTGATCCAAACAAAGTAAGAAAAGCCAGCCTAAATGCTTTCCTTGGCTTAAGATTAGTTGGACTTTATCGTCTGGCAACACTACTCCTTTCTGAGTATGTGGACAGCCCCTGTGTGCACTGTTACCTGGTGCTCAGCTGCCAGGGAGATGCTGGGGTGACCTACCTCACACTCAGACAGAGAGGGCTCTACCCGCCTGCCGCAGCACACAAGCCAGCCTTCACCACCACTGTCCGAATGCCTCATGTGATTAGATCAGGCCCACTTGCCCAATCCTGGATAATCTCCCTATTTAGAGTGAAACCACTTCACAGAGCCAGGCGTGGTGGCACACTCCTGTAATCCCAGCACTCGGAGGCTGAGGCAGGAGGATTGTTGCAAGTTCAAGACCAGCCTGGGCCACAAAGTGAGCTCAAGGCCAGTCTGAACTATGTAGGGAGACCTTGTCTCAAAAAAAAATTAATAATAATAATAGAGTAAAACAACTTTATGATCTTACGTCTTCAAATCTCTTTTCCCATGTGATTTAACATACTCCAAGTTCCAAAATCTGGGCACGGACATATGGGGAGAAGAAGAAGCAGTCTGCCTATCGTCTTAACTTTTATGACTTGATACTTCAGAAAAGTGTCAATTAATTTTGTGTGAAGTATCCATTAGTTTGGGTTCGTCTAATATTTTCTCATCACTAAATTGAGATCTTTATTGGAAAGACTACCACAGATAGACATGGAGCTGCTCAGTAGGGACGCTATATAATCCACATTACTGATTTTATCATCTGGACAATGGGCATACACTGAGTGTCTTGAGTGTCCCTATGTAATTCAAACATGCTTGAGGGAAAGAATTTGAGATTGTAAACGTCTTATTTCTGCTGACGTTCACGATGCTTATTTTCCTTATCCTTCCATTTTTATCAATTAGAATTTTTTGAAATGGAGAACTATTCCTTCTTCCTCATTTATTTCTTTATTCAATCTCTTACTTAAATCAATACGGACTCTTTAATCTTATTTCAGGCCATGCAATCCCAGCAGTACTTACTTGTTACCCAAATCCTTCCAGGTGTAGCCCCTGGAAGCAGCTTCAGGTTAATTTCTGTGTTTTTCTGAAAGTCCCATCCTTTCCTTTACTGACACCACAAGAAAATCCAGGCTTTCATATTTTTCTGGGTACACACTTGGGCTGAGGCAGTCCTCTAAGGAATCTTGGTTCCTTTCATCAGAAAATGATATTTCAAACCCAAAGTGTGAGTGTATGTGCTCAGGGCACCCGGATACTACAATTTTAGGGAGAATTAAATTGCCTCCTCGTGTTTGTCCTGTCTTTCTCATGTTTTTAACTCCTTATTCTCTGCTTGCTCCTTCTCGTTAGCATTTAGGCACAATTCATCTGTTCCACCTTCAACCAGGGTGAGACTTCCTTTGCGTCATACCTCTTCCTGTCTGTTGCTTGGATGTTCTCAACCCTTTTCACTTTCTGAAACTGTAGTCTACACAAGTGGTTCTCAAATTCTTGATCTCAGAACCCCTTTGCATACATTAAAATCATTCAGGAACCAAAAATGAATTTTGTTTACACGAGTTGAAAGAGTTGATCCAAAACTATGGAATGTGTTTAAAGAAAATATCTATTACAGCAGAAAATAAGTTGCCTTTAATCCTTCTCAAGATATTCCTGTCACTTGAAATAGGCATCCTATTGCTCTGGTCACTTTCTGAAGCAGTTCTGAAGTGTTATACTGTGTCTTCATGAAGAATGGTAAAAAATATGGTGAACGCTTCTGCCCAATATCCAATGGAAAGGGAGGCTTATAAAAACATTTTGGTGTGTCCTCATTCACCAGATCTGGTACTGTGCAAATTCTGACTCTTCTTCAAAGTCACACTGACATTGAGAGGTAAACATTTCTAGGCCAGGAGTGGTGGCACAGGCCTGTAATCCCAGCACTTGGGAGGCTGAGGCAGGAGGATCATTGCAAGTTCGAGGCCAGCCTGGGCTACAAAATGAGGTCAAGGCCAGCCTGAACTGCATAGCGAGACCTTGTCTCAAAAATACCAAAAACAAACAAACAAAAAAAAATCATTTTGTATCCACTTAGGACATCAAAGCAGCCATGACAATACAACTAAAAACAGTCATGAGAAGACTTTCAGAACTATTTCAGAAGGGACAGAGATGATGGGCTGAGCTTGTTCTAAGTGAACAAGAATATTTTGAGAAGGATTAAGGGGAATATTTTTGACTGTAATAATTTTATTTAAGACATTCACCATATTATTTGATCACACGTTATATAGCTGTTCATATATGCTGCGTTAAAATTAAAACTCAGAAAAAAGTTTAAATTAAAATATTTATTTAATAGCAATAATATATTGTTTAAATGTTAATAGGAGTAATATTTTTAAATTCAATAGACATCTTTGAAAAGAAAATATTTTGTTGTTTATTTGTTTTGTTTTGTTTTGATACCTGGAGTCAAACTCAGGACCTTATGTTTGCCAGGCATGTGCTTGTGCTGCTGAGCTATATTCCTGGCCAAAAGAAAATATTTTAATAAAAGGCACTAATATATATATATATATATATATATATATTTGCTCCCCTAAATTTTTCATAGCAAACATTTACACCCAGAGACTCATGTAGTTTGCTAAGTTCAAGATGCTAAAATATCTTTTCATTTTCAAATTTATATTCTGTTCTTAGGTAGCCTGCTCTCTGATATGTGAGCCCATATACCCTGGAACCTTTCTTCCTGCATGTTTTTTCTCTTCTCCTAGGCAAATGTGAACCTCTGTAGTGTTGCTTGCTTCTCCTGCCCTCTGACTGTTACTCCTCGGGCATATTTGTGTCTTCCTCTTTTTTGCCTAGGCTTAAACTGGATGCTTTTTCATATTTCTCTCCAGCCTATGATTTCTTCTCATACTCTCTGGAGAACTCACCTAGTGCTGCAGCATCAAATATGCACACCAGGAAGATCTGCTACTTCGTTAAATGTAATCCACACAAGGACGATTTCCATTCAAATTCCCAAGTCTGTTCCTTTATTCTGAGCCACAGAATCCCATATTCAGCAACATCTACACAGAGGAGCCTTTTAACCACATCATCCAGAATTCTTTCTACCTGACTTCATCATTTTCTCCTAGTGCCAATTCCAAAAACAGTCTCTGGGGGCTGGGGATTTAGCTCAGCGGCAAAAGCGCCTGCCTGGCAAGCACAAGGTCGTGAGTTTGGTTCCCGGTACCGGAGAAAAACCAAAAAAAAAAAAAAAAAACAGTCTCTAGAGTCTTGATCAAAATTAACAAAGGTATAAACAATTTTACACAGCTTTTTTTTCTTTTAACATCAGAATAATTCTTAGTTTTAGTTTCCAATACTTCATTATTTTTTTCTATTTTCCAAGGCTTCTCCCAAACCACTGGTTTGTTCAAATAAATTTATTTTTGAATAACTTCTTTCAGTCCTTTGGGAGGTTTTTCTTTCAGCCCTCACTGAAAATACCCAGACTCATTTAAATCTTGCAGACTTTCTCTTTCAGATATTAATGAACAAAATGGTGACATAATAGTTTCTTAAAATGTAATTGATGGTCACAAATTCCACTCATTTTTTTTTTTTTTTTTTTTTTTTTTGGTTTTTGGTTTTTCTCCGGTACCAGGAACCGAACTCACGACTTTGCGCTTGCCAGGCAAGCACTTTTGCCGCTGAGCTAAATCCCCAGCCCCTAAATTCCACTCATTTTAAGCGTGCATCTAAATGGTTTTGAATATCCATGGATTTGTGCATTATTTCAGCTTATGATATTTTCATAACCTCAAATAAATTATATGTCCATTAGTCCACACTCCCTATTCCTTTTTTCAGTTCCTGGAAGATAATAATCTACCTCGCCTTTGTAAAGACTTTACTTTGTTGATAGTATCACATGTAGAGATATTTTAATTTTGATATATTTCAGTTTATCTGACTCTTCTTTATCTGCTAGTACTTTCAGTGTCACATTGAAGAAATAATTGATTAATCAAAGATCTTGAAGATGTTCTATTATGTTTACTTCCAAAAGACTTACATCTCTTCTATTAGATTTGTAATTGCTTATTTTGTTTGTGATGTCAGGTAAATGTTTAAATTCACTATTTGGCATGTGAATATCCATTTATCCATTTATCCCAGCCATTAATTCAGATCATTATTCTATCCTGATTGGATTATCTTGACACTGTGTCAAAAATGAATTAAAAATAAAAGCTTAATTTTGGTTTCTATATTATCTTCTATATACTTGACTGCTACAGTGTGTTGATTAATGCAAGCGTGTGCAATGTTTTGAAATCAGGACTCAAGGGATCATCTACTTTGTTCTTAATTTTTAAGTTTGTTTTTGGTATTCTAAGTCCTTTGCATTTCTACTGGACATCAGGATCCCCTTGTCCAATCCAAAATAAGGGAACTGGGAAGGGTTGCATGGAATCATCAGTCTTCGTTGGCATAATCTCATGCGTGAGATTTTAAAAAGTTAATGTAATAGAAATGGGGGAACAAACTGGGTTTTTTCAAAAGATTTTTCTGTTGCTATTAGGATTATCATGTATTTCTTTTTAACCTATTAATATAATACATTGCATTTACTTACAACTAATGCACCCAGTAGTATTGACTAATTTGTACAATTGAAATATTTCCTAATTTGTGTGTGATATTTGGGTTTTCTTGGAGAGGTAGAATATTTGAAGAGTGATCAGATGGTTGAAATAATTCTCAACTGAACATAAAATTAGGCTATGAACCACAAACAATTGTGAGATCTTATGAATAATTAATCTTTTTTGACAGCTAATTATAACAATCATATTTCACAGACCCTCTTTGAAACCCATGAGAACATATGTGAATTTTTATTAATCATATTTTCATCTTTGATTCAAGAAGCAGGCTGCTAAGGACATAAAGCCAGAGGGCTAGATTTCTATCTGGTTCAATTTTGATCTAGTTCAATCTATTCAATGAGAGAATACAGTGCATTACTCTTCTGCTCATAGGAGGCCAAAAATAAGATCCAGGGAGAATAAAGGTGGTTTCTGTTACACTCACTTCAGAAAGGCACAAAATCAACTCCTGCCATCTCTGACTTACCCTTAACCTTCCCCCCCAAATGCAACATGCTTAAGTTTCTTTCTTCTTGGAGTTGACTTTAAAGTCATTATTCTTATAATATGTTCACTCATTCTGGCAGTGAAAGCTCTTAGAATTACATTAAAAGCAATTTGCTACCTATAATAAAAGTGTCAAACTTGGTTGAATATATGACAGGATTTTTTCTAATATTTCTATGATTAATTTAGACTTCTTAATTAATTGGCATGATATCAAGAACTGCTCCCTGAAAAACTGAACAAATTATACTTACTTTGTTTGGAACGAATTATTTGACTTGAAAAATTACATAGGGTTATTAAATCAAAGAAGTAAGACAGAAAAATATGTATTCTGATACTTCTATTGTATGCATTGTACAATTTTATTTATACATATAAAATAATGATCTGAATCAATTAGTTTTGAATTTGAGTTACTTTATTAGTACTTGATTATAGGAATCTTATCAAGTAAAAACTTTCTTTCATATATTATTTAAACTGATTGCTTTTATTATAAAAATAACAGCATTTCTTGTTCAGTTTCCTGACATTAAATCCCATCCTTGGGATTTACCATTGTCAGTGCATATGTGCAGATATGATTCCCATTTCAAAATGCTAATGTCACATCGCTATGATGATTATGTTAACTTGAATAAATGTTTGACAATGGAAAAGGGAAATCTAGGTTCCATTTTTAGGAATAAATATTAATTAAAACTCAACAAGTCAAACTTATATTCCCAATTTTGGAGTAAAGGAATAAAAATGTAAAAGACTCATATAGTAAGTTTCAGAATCAAGAGAATTCTGAAGAAAAGAAGAAACTTGTGCTTTTCACAGAATTTAGGACTATGCTACTGTTGTTATGAGTAACAGTCTTTATAACTGTGTAGATATCCCTTGAGCCTCCCTCTTAATTTTGTGATATAGTCAGTACACCTGTCTACGGGTGCATGTTCCCTTCCTGATGAAAATGTAGCATCTTTGTACTCCTTTACTTTCATTTTCTCAACAGAACTGGTCGTCTGTCTTATTAACATCATGGAAGATCGCATTCTAAGCAAGTACAGTGTTGAACTTCCCATTAGGAAAGGGAATCTCCAGTGGAAAGTTAAGTTTGGGAAGCAGTTCTGAAAGTATCAGTTTGTCCAAGTGTGTGACCATTTTAGCAGCCCCAGAGGCCCACTCACAGGAGAAAAAATAATTAAGTTTATAGATCCAACATTTAAAGCTCACAATTTGGGCATAGTAGAAAAACAAGAGTCAGAAAATATGCGCGTTCTGCTGAAGATACTGTAGCATGTGATAATAAGGGCTGTTTATTCACAAGGAATAACCTCTTCTGTTTACTGGCTTGGATATTTCCTACCTTTTTGTCAAGTGAGTTACTGGTGCGACAAAGATGTATGAGTGATGATGCGTATCAATTTTTCCAGGGCGTTTACATAACACTCTCATCTATGTATCAGACCGTCTTTTGTGGATTGCCTACATGAACAAAGAAGATGCACAACTGGAGTCTCTGGATTTCTTTTGGACTTATACTTACCAGACTCCAATAGGAGAATTTCATAGTCTATGAACTCTAAAAGGAACTCCCGACACAATCCCCCAAACATCAGATATATACAGTTCTTTAGATAAAGAACTGAAACTTTTAAATTGTAACCACTTAGTACTTCAGCAAACAATACAGAACAAAGCGTTTTCTTATTCCTACTTCTACCATCAAAGGCCAAATAGAGAGTCTAGATTCTACATTTGCCTGAGTATAACAAGACATGTCAACCTCCTGATAATGATAATGCCACTCTCCCTAAACCTCTCCGATGTCTATGGATGCCAAAAAAGCAGTAACAGCCCTGCTACTCTTTTCAGTAGGGTTGTTATTATTGGAGACAGGAGAAGGAGTCAGAACTTCCCTGTATCTATCAGAAGGCCCTTTCTATCCCTGAGTCTAAATAAAGGCTAAATAAGGAACCTGGATTTTTATCTGCATGTGGAAATAACAAGATATCATTAAAACCTACTTGTAGACTAATGAAATAGAATCCTGAATCTCTCAATACCCAAATATTCAGAGTAAACAGAAAAATCAGTTATTAAAACTTAAGGAATCATGAGCCAAAAAGTTTCACATTCAATGACGGAAAATAATCCATACATATTAGTACTGAAATGATAGAGAGTTTAGAATTTTTTACAAAAATTTTAGGCTAAATATGCTTCAACAAGGGATTAGTGTTGGGGATGTAGCTCAGGAGCACAGCACCTGCCTGGCAAACGTGAGGTCCTGAGTTCTATTCCCAGTACAAACAGAAAAGGTCAACAAGAAATTAACAACATCCTAGAAACAAATAATTAAAAAAGAACCACAAGGTCTCACCAAATTAATAGAAAGCCTCACCAAGGAAAAAGAGGCTATTTTTAAAAAGTCAAGTAGAGCTGGGGATTTAGCTCAGTGGCAAAAGCGCCTGCCTGGCAAGCGCAAGGTCGTGAGTTCGGTTCCCGGTACCGGAGAAAAACCAAAAAAAAAACAAACAAAAAGTCAAGTAGAAATTTTAAGGTGCAGAAATATAAAACTTTAAAGTGAGAAAAAGGAAAGAAAACCTCAACCTATGGGCTCAAAAACAATGAATAAAGAGGAAACAATAAGTGAACTTGAAGGCAGAATGATATAAATTACTCACTACAATAAACATGTACATAGACAATGAAAGAAGAAAGCCGTTGCTTATGTGTCATTGGATTTTTAGAATAAGAGAAAAAAAAACACACAACAGCTAAAATTATGCCAAGAAACAATGGCTAAAACCTTTCAAATCTGCCCCAAAAATGAACCGATAGAGGTTGAAGGATTTTCCACAGAAATCTAAAAAAATTACTGCAATGGATATCACAGCCAAATTGAAAATAGAAGACAAAGAAAAATCTGGAAATAAGTACAAAAAAATGGCACTCTTTTTTACAGAGTGCAAACAATGTAATGACAACACATATCCCTTCAGAAAGCATGACAAAGAAAAGAAAAATGACATAGTGTGCTCTAAGGGTTTAGAGAAAAGCACCTATAACCCCTAAATATGTATCTAACAATGAAAAAAGCTTATTATATGGAAGGTAATATAATAATATCTAACAAAAATACATATATATATATATATATCATACCTCATAATTCAATAGACCTACTTCTAAAAATTTACTATAAAATCTTTTCTGAAATGTAAAACAATGAGTACAAGGTTATGAACTGTGCCATAGATTATCATAGAAAAATATTGGAAAACTATGATTTTCCAAACAACATTTGAATGAACTAAAGGCATGCACAAAATACAACATCATAATACTATTAAAGTGGGGCTGGGGATTTAGCTCAGCGGCAAAGCGTCTGCCTGGCAAGCGCAAGGTCATGAGTTCGGTTCCCGGTACCGGAGAAAAACCAAAAAAAGAAAAAAAAAAATACTATTAAAGTAACTGACATATCAATAAACTAATAGTGGAAATTTCCAGGTTTCATTGCATGGGGTAAACAGGAGAAAATGTTACTACTTATTTCCTGTGTACTAGAAGCATTACAAAGGTTGAATAAATTACATTAGTCTGTTATCTTTATTGGATCAACTCCAGTTTGTAAATCACATTTCCAGCGTTTTCCTTAGCCTAGGCTCTAAGTCATTTATTCACCTTAGTTGCATTTCACCAATGCATGAGCCTTTGGAGGGGGCAGTAATGGAACTTTGGTACAATTTCCATACTCCTCTTTTGTAGCAAAACACACAACTGAAATATTTGAATTTATAATAAAAAATGCACATACAAAACAAGACACAATTCAGAGAATTCAAAAGCAGACCCCTAAAAATTTTAAATCATCTTCCAAAGATCAACAATTTAAATTCTCTTCTGAGGTTTTATTTCTAAACATAATAATTCACTGGGGAAAACTGTTTCAATATCCTTTTGATTGCATACAGAATAACAGCCCCCGAAGATGGTGAAGTCTGGATTGCTAGAAATTACATCAGTAAGATTACATTAAGGATTGTGAGACGGAGAGGGTATTCTAGATTTTTTCTGTTGGCCCAATGTACTGATAAAGCCTTTTGTAATAAAAAGAGGGGAGCAAAATTTCAAGATGTGACCATGGATTCAGAAGACAGGGTAGAGTGGACACAGTGGTCGGGGCACCATCTAGGTGATTTAGAGAACAAGGACCATGTCCTCCTCCACAGCTTCTAGAAGGAATGCAGTTCTGCCTATGTGACACCTTGATGTTAGTTCCATAAAAGCCATTGTGGACTTTGATAGTTCCGACATGTAAGAGAATATATGTGTACTGTTTACATGAAGTTTATGACAAGTTTCTACAGCAGGAATATAAAGTTAATATAAACACAAAGAAGAAACTCAAAGAATACCATATATATTTCTCAACGATGGAGCCGCACTCCTACCTGCCCCTTATCACAGTCATTGTCATGGTCTTTTATCTACACTGATCCAGCCACTGCAATATGTTCAGCTTCTGAATGCTTCACTTCCTCCTTTATGCTTGCAAATTCATTTCGCTGAGATATCGATCAGGATGCCTACCTCAACCAAACTATCATCTCACAAACACGCTTCAAACATCAGTTCCCTCACCATCTACTTCATTTAAGAAATCCAACCTCGGGGCTGGGGACATAGCTCAGTGGGACAAATGCCCGCCTGACAAGTGCAAGGTCCTGAGTTCAACTGCCAGTACCAAAAAAAAAAAAAAAAAAAAAAGGGAAATCCAACCTTATAATTTCTTTCCTCATCATGTCTACCTCTGTTCTGCTCAGGTCTACCCCAGCAATTACAAAACTGCATTGTCATAATTTATTAATTTCTACTTTATAAATTACTTTCAAAGAGTCCTTGAATACTGTCTAGGTGATATTTGATTACTTTAAAAAACTTATCCACAGTACACAAAGCTGTGTTTTGACAACAGAAGATATTAAATATATGTACTAATGAATAGATAAATGAGTAAAGAAATAAAAGTTATAGTAAATCAATGTAAAGAATAAAAGCTTAGAACATCAAGGTAAAATTATTTTAAGAACTGCCCTCATGTAACAAAAATGTTTATTTGCTCTTACTAAACTCAAAAATTCTAGATTCAACATCTCGTTCATATAGAACTATCTGGTCAGTGAATATGAGATTAAGAAAAAAAAGCAGAAGTAATTTTCAGGTTGTATTTTCAATATTTATTCTGGGTTTTCACGGTGTACCTCAGCAGTACAACATGTACCTATCATATGCCTGGGCTTTGATTCAATTCCCAGCAAGAAGAGAGGAAATATGCAAATTTAATAAATAAGTAAATTAGTTAATATGTTGGCCAAGTACTGATTAAATGAAAAAGAGAATATGTGGCCCTTTTAAACACTTACTTGTTCTGAGTGATAATCCTTTAGTAATGTGCTAGGTTATGCTCAGGTTGAGGAGGGACACAGGGATGACGTCAGTGGGCAGCAAGGTCACTCCTGCAGGAAACACAATGCATGCTGGGTAAGAGAAGACAAAACAAGGATCACCTGGGGCATCCGGGAGATGGTGGGCTAGAGGGTACCATTTGCTCCTGGTGAGGAAGAATGAGGAACTCCCCAGATTCAGAAAGGAAGAAAGGCGATGTGGGGAACAAGATTCGGATAACAATTTCACCAGCTGTATGTGTTTAAGGACGCACAAAAAGGTTCAATCAATGATTTGATCATTAGTGGGATTTTTTGTAGTTGTTTCAAAGACCATCTATCAAGTTCTTAGCAGAGACCCTTCCTCTTATTTGCCAGTCCCTCCCTCAGCAAGGGCTCAGTCCACCTACTGAACATCCAATTTTGCCCAAGAAGATCCTTTTGCATTTAGGACCAGCAAGCAGACAAGTCTGGCTCAGGCAAAGTGCGGCGGGAAAGTGGAAAGTTCCGTAGGAGCCATATTGTGAGGAGGGGTGAGTATTCAATAAAGGAGAGATTACAGAAGATGAGGAGGCAGGTTTGGGTGGAAGATGCTAAAATTGTATTGAACATGTTAAGTTTGAGGTCACTGTCAGCTACCCAGAAGTAGAAATAAAGAGAAGCCATGAATTGGGCATATGTGTGTGCCATATTTATGGATGAAGCCCAAATTTTCCTGCATCAAATATCAAAAACAAAAATAGAGAATAAAATTCAACACTAGGGAAGCCTTGCTATGACTCTTAATTTTAATCATATCCCAAAGAAGAATGATGCGGAAAGCCAAGACAGTTGGGATGGGTAGGTAGTTGATTTCTATACTTACAACGCTACACAATACAGTGGTTTGTGTGTGTGTGTGTGTGTTTTTAGATGAGCTAGTGAGGAAAATGAAGCAATAGCTCTGGTTACCACACAATTTTCCAAGCAAGTGCTGTGATTCTTTGCAGCTGATACAGAAGCAGGACCAGATGCAGTGAGCGAAAGACTTGTAATTAAGAGCAGGCATTTGTAATTACCTTCTCCTCTTGTGTGAGGGCAAGAATAATTAAACAGCCAGTCTAAGTAGATACCTATGAACAGCTTCTGATGGTAAGGAGAATCCTGGAGAAATTTGCACTTTAACTCCTGACAATATCAGGGAATTAGTTTTTCCCCTAAAGTGTTCAATGCTTTGTGAAATAATTGCTTCAGGCCTGAAGTAATTGTGTAGCTTGGCTTCCAAATTAGAGGAGCCAGCATTTATTAAATAACTACCAAGTACAGGTATGTACTAAGGTTTGGTGTCAATATGTATAAGTCACCATCCCCAAGTAATTCACACTCTATTGTGATATGATTGTCTTAGAAGCTGCTGTGTAATCTCCAGTTAAATAACTATGTTATTTTGTTTTAGAGTTCTCTTTATATTCTTCACACTGGAGGAGTTTTGACAACAGATTTGGACTATAGGAAAACTTGATCTTTTCCACCCAATGACTTAAAGTGATGTGTGATCTGGGATTTTAATGAGATGAGCGAGATATATGATATTGTGGAGAAAGGGATTTCTAAACGTAGGGAAAGAAAAGCTGAAAGACCATCAAGGTAGAAATGAGGCTGGCCTTTTAGAAGAATAGAAATAAGGGCCATGTGGCTAGAGGATAGGATGCAGGAGGTAGCTGGTAAGAGTGGAGTTTGAGATACGGTGCAGGAAAGATATAGATAATGTGGTAAATCGTTTGCAAAAATGAGAAAGATCTCTCTCCCTAGGCTGCATTGCAATGTGACTTTTAGCACTTCTTTTAAAGCCTAAGAGAGTATTTCTTATCACCCAATCTGGTCCAGCTATTATTTCCTTACTTTATTTAAAGAACACAAAGGAAGTGCTCTTGTGATATTTCCAAACATAGCTTTGCACAGCGGTACTGGCCGTTATTGAATACCTTGTGATCAAGTCTTGCCATCATACTAGAAGGTGAAGCAGAACCAGGCTTCTCCAGCTAAGCCTTCTAGCCACCAGTGGATCACAGATACAGAAAGAGCCCCAGCAAGCTCAAATGAGCTTGGCTCACACAGCAGAATATCCTCCATGGGCCCAGTTCAATTTGTCAAAAACAATGTGTGAACTCAGAAAATGTAGCTCTCGGCTGCTGTGCTTTTGGATGATTTGTTATGAAACAAAATGCAGAAAGGAGCCAGATGATGTTGACTATTACAGACCGTGTTAACTAGTTTAGACATTTCTGATTTTGCAATGCAAAGATATTGGGGCACCTGAGATCAATTTTATTTGTATTAGTTAGGGCTCCTTAGACAACAATAGGCGTAGGAGATGAGATAGGTAGATAGATAGATAGATAGAAAGACAAGATGGATTGACATTTATTATGAGAATTAACTCACGTAATATGGAGGCTTAGAAGTCCCATCATATGCCACTAAAAATTTCAATACACTTAGAAAAATAACAAGCATATTTATTCATGCAAATTGCCAAAAATGTCTTTTTTTTATTTTAGAAATAAAAGTAGGAAAATACTAACAGATCGCCAAAAATGTCTTGAAAGAAGACAGTGCCGGAGGCATTCTTGTTGCTAATTTCAAATTTTCTTCCAAATGATTATTTCAAACTGCATGGTGCAGCCCTAAAGATAAGGATATATTCTGATGGAATACAATAGAAAGTCCAGAAATAATTCTTCACAGAAGTGGTAAGAAGAGTTTTAAGAACTTTGCCAGGAGGACTGAATGGGGAAATGTATGTCTCTTCAATAAATTGTGCTGGAAAGCCTGAACACCCGAAGGAAAAAAACACAAATGTGTACACTTATGAACTACCCCAAGCAAAAATTTACCCAAATTGAAAAGCTTTAACTATAAGAACAAAACTAGAAAAGCTTTATAAAATGGAGGACAAATATTCATAACATGATATTTGGCAATACTTTATCGGACATGGCAGCAAAGAAACATGCAATAAAAATAGAAAGACTGGACTTCATGAATTTTTTAAACAATAGTACATCACAAGACAGTATAAAGAGGAAAACATACTGATTAGCAGAAAAAGTCATCAATCATATAACTGATAAAGTATTCACTGCCTGTTGAAGATCAAATCTCGAGCTCTACACGGTGCAGGCCACTGTGTAAATAGTGGCTGGTTACCACAGTATTTTTTTATAGATTTCTTACAAGAGTGAGACTATCACAGTATTTTACATCGTTCCAGTTATAAAGCTGGATGTACACAATTGCCAGTCACAGTTCTGTGCTTTCATACCTTCCATTTGCTTTTACCCATTCATTTATGTAAAAGGTTTGTCTGTCCCAGTTGCAGCCCTGCAGCTATCATTAATATACCTGACGGTGGAGGACTGCAAAATGTCTTAGTTTTTTTGCTATTCACTATTTTATTTTTAAGATGACCTGTTAAATGTTCTATCATGTCTTTATATTTCTAAAATAAATCCTCTTTTCAATGTAAAAAAAATGTCTTTGAAGCAATTTAAGAAAATTATATTTGTAGGATTTTGATCTATGAAAATTTTAGATTTTACGAAGTTTAGGCACTAGGGGTTATGATTTGAGGTGGTCAGCATTCAGGAGCATGAAATTCAGGATCGAGTCTTGCAGGATAAACCTCAACCTAACTTTTCATTCTTTTTTGACAATTTTAGCACTTTTATATTTTGTAATTCCTTCTGTTTCCATTCAGTTTGAGATTCTTTGCATGAATGCTAATGGCTGATGATCTGTAAAATTTTCTACTCATATGCAGTGTGTTCATTTTGTAATACACTTAGAAACTACATTATCAGTAAAATGCAAATTGAAAACTGCTACACATTCCTGGTAGACTGAATCTTTCATTATCACAGATCTCTGTCTTACTCTCTAGCATTACTATTGGCTTTCTAGCTTTAATTGTTTTATATTAATGTGTGCACATCAATTTTCATGCTGTTTTGTTCTCAAGGTGTTATTCTCCTATCTTTTTACTCAGCTTTTTCAATATAAATGAATTTCTATTAAAGGTATCTCAAATAAAGAGCTATTAGTTGTACTTTTTTAATTTGTTCATTATTTTTTGAAATTTCTCATCCAACAATCTTTTTGCTTGCTTGACGTGTATGGTTTATCTTGTTTGGGGCTTACTGAACTTTTTAAATCTATGGGTTATTGCATTTCATTAACTTTGAAACATCATCAGCCACTTTCTTCTTCAGTGCAGTCTGTTTCCCATTTTCTCTTCCACTCTTCTCCGACTCCAATATATATATATATATATATATAAGGCATTTTTGTCATTGCTACTTTTGAAAATATTTTATATATCTATGCTTCCAATTCATTCACTAATTCGTTCAATTTTTGATTTCATATATTTTAGTATTCTATTTATAATTCACTTTTTAAAATATAGATTCTAATATTTGGATGAAATTCTGGATGCTTTAGTTTATACACTTTTCTCCATTTTTTAAAAAGTAAAACTACAGGTTTGTAAAGGTCTTTGCTTTCTAACAGTAATATCTGGAAAATCAGTAATCTGCTTCTCTTAATTGTATTTTCTCATAATACCTGATGATGACCATATTTGTCACCGTTTGCATGTTAAACTACCCTGTAGTGCAGTCCAAATATTAGAATTAAAAGTCAATGTATAAGACTCCTTTGGAGAGGCAGTTTGTTATTGTTAAAGCAGTAGGATGAGGGATTAAGCACGTTGGCTCTGTCTCAAAATGTGATGCTACATGAGACTTTATGTGCAAATTTTGTGAAATCAGGTATACATCTAGTTCACCCTAAGTTCTCAGGTATAATCCACTGTGACTTTTCTCAGCAGAAGCTGTTTAAATGGATGAAGACTGATCTTAATTCATACCCCAAGTTGTCAAATTTATCTTGCAAAATTTAAAAATATTATCTCATGGGGTTCTACCAGTCCTTTACCTTTGATTACGGTATCTTTTTAAATTATTAGTAGTGTACAATTTTTATTACATTCAACTGAGGAATTGCATCTTGGTTTTTTTGTTTGTTTATTTTTCCTTTTTTAGGAAATTAACCATGGTTGTTGTATTACTTCTTGATATCTTCAAAGTGGTTTCTCAGTTTTTTTCCTGAAACAAATAGAGACACACAAGATGGATTAAACAAGTAATCATTAACTGTTGAGGAATTGCATCTTGATTATTTTACTCACCGCTCCTCCCTGCCTCCGTCTCCCTCCTTCCTCACCTAAGTTGCAGCATGTTTATAATCATTACAAGGGGTTGGCTATTTAGCTCAGCAGCACAGCTCCCGCCTGGCAAACGCGAGGTCATGAGTTCTATTCCCAGTGCCGGAAAAAAAAAAAAAAAAAAACTACAAAAAACTAAAAGATAATCTTTACAAGATCCACAGTATTTTTTCTTTTAGCTCTTAATTTTAGAATCTTGCTTCTCCTACATTGTTTATAAATAGAATCATGTTTTACCAATTTTTATATTAAAATTTAACATTTTAAATTGATATCATGGCCAGCCGTGGTGGTGCACACCTGTAATCCCAGCACTCAGGAGGCTGAGGCAGGAGGATTATTGTGAGTCTGAGACCAGCCTGGGCTACAAGGTGAGCTCAAGGCTGGCCTGAACTGCATAGCAAGACCCTGTCTCAAGAAGGCAAAAAAAAAAAAAAAAAAGCTTATGTAACATATTTTTAGACTTTTTTGGTCCTAGATAATATTTTGACTTCAGACCAGATATGGTGGTACATGCCTGTAACCCTAAACTTGGGAGGCTGAGGCAGGAGGATTGCCCT
>NW_004955454.1:9112240-9200274 GCF_000276665.1 Chinchilla lanigera | reverse complement strand
AAAAAAAGATTATGTAATGTATATTTTATAAGAAGCTTGAAAAAACAATGACAGAAAAAGCAAAACTTTGTATTGTAAAGTTTAAAACTGGTGAAACCATTTATTAAAGCACTATAGATACAAAGTAAACAAAGTACGCTTCTTGAGCATCAAGATTTTGTCTCTGCAAGAATGGGAAAGTGAATTGTAAATACCATTCAGATTTCTTACCAAACTAATTATACGTTTATACTAATTACACAATTCAGTATTTATGGTCACTGATATTTGCTCAAGTGCATTGAAAATTTACATCCACACAAATCCCACTCTTGGGTGTTTATTACAGCTTTATTCATAACTGTGGAATCTTGGAAACAACCAAGATATCCTTCATTAGATGAGTGGATGAATAAACTTGGAGGCGAACATGATAACCACTACACTATGAGAACTGCCTGGGTGAATAAACTGTGATACATCCACGTTAGAGGATATTAGCCAGAATGCTAAAGAAATAAGTGACAGTCCACAAAAAGCAAGGAATCAAATGCATATTATTAAATGAAAGACATCAGCTTGAAAGGCTACATGTGCTGTAATCTTACCTATTTAGACTTTATAAAAAGATAAAACTAGGGAGGTAACTTCTTTCAGAGTATAAATAATTTAAACAGAAAAATAAAAAATAATAATAAACAGAAAGATAGATCTGCTGCAAACGGGAAGGAGAATGAGAAATCCAGGAAGTAGAAGGTGTGCAGGGGAAAGGGAAGTAAAGAGAATTAAAATACTTTATGCACATGTGCCAAGTCCTCATGATGAATGGAACCATTATTAATTACAAACATATACTTACTGATAAAAATTTATTTTTTTTAAATCTGCAGTAGCCAGGGATCAGCAGGGAGGAAGAAAGGATGAAATGTGGAAATCAGAAGATTTTTAAGGTAGTGAAACTGTTCTTTTTGATACCAGTGCACATATATCATTTTACGTTTGTCAAAACTCATAGAAAGTACAACACCAAGAGTGAACCCTCTTGTGAGCCTTCAACTGTGGATGTGGATGATGTGTCAGTCTTGGCTCATTAGTCATACCAGATGTGTGTATCACTCTCGCAAGTTCTGTATACCAGGGAAGGCTGGCAAGTGGAGAGCAATTGAGATCCAGAGACGCTCTGTACATTCTGGCTAATTTTCTTGTAAAGTTAAAGCTGCTCAAAAAAAAAGGAAGTCTGCTTTCTAAAAGTGAGTTAGTGTTAAATTTGCCTTATGATAAATAAATATCAACATAAACAGTTCATAAATGATTTTCTCTTTTGTTAATCATTTTTAAAATTTTCCAGTGTTTGCACAAATATTGAAATTATGATTTATATTTTAAAGACATTGTGTCAGCCTCATTTTACAGGCAAGCAGGCTGTAAATCCTCTTTTGATTTCACTGAATGTGCTCAGAATAAAGAAAAATATTAAATGATTGAAGCCCAATGGAGTCATTGATCTTAGTTCACCTACTCCAACTAATGTGCGATAAATAGAACAATAGGAAAAAAGTCTTATTGTAGTTGTTTTTATTTTAAAAAGAGTTGTAAGTTTTGCTTTGGTAAGGAAATAACGACATTCCAAAAATTTCTAACTGAATTTTTCTCAATTTCAAGTAGGGTATGAAATACATTGCCAAGATTCATAAATATTTGGTTGGATTGTTTTTCACTTTAAAGCTTAAGTTCAAGGGTTTGGGGTTTAGCTCAGCAGCACAGTGCCTGCCTGGCAAGCACAAGGTTGTGAGTTCGATTCCTGGTACCAGAACACTCCCCCGCCAAAAAAAAAAAAAGATTAAGTTGAAGAAAACTAGTATTTAACATATTACTTCTAGAAGCCAGACCAAGAGTAAGTCTACCATGAGCTCACTCTCTGGGGGAGTTTCACTTCAATAAAGAAGACAGAAAGACCACTAAGACTTACATAAATAAACATTTTCACAAAACTTTCTTAAATTCCTTTTTTAAAAAATCCTTCATTTTACCTAAAGAAACCTGTCTGGGCTTTCAGTGGAAACCTTTTCTCCCCTCTTTTGCCCCTTGTAAGGTAGATATATAAACCCCACATTCTAACAACTTTTCTAAATTAGTACCGATGAGCAGTCCTATTTGCACACGTTCTAAATTGATACTCTTTTCTCTGTCATTTGTCACTTTAATTCACAGGTCTTCAGGTACTAAGCCTAAGAGCTATAGAAAAAAAATTTCTTTCCTAAATTGTTTATATTTGCTTTAAGTTCTTTGTCTTGTTCATTTGCTTACATAATAAATTATAAACTTAGAGATAGAAAAAAAATTACCCTTATCAAATTTTAGTAATCAAAACTAAAAACTGTGCAGTGTCACAGTAATACTTGATCACTCACATTCAAATAATCTCACATTCAAAAATAGTTATCCTAGCTGGCGATAGTGGTACACACTTGTAATCCTAGTATTTTGGAGGCAGAGGTAGGAGGATCTCTGAGAGTTAATGTTCAGCTTCGGTTACATAGTGAGTTTGAGGCCAGCTTGAACTACATAGTAATCATGTCTCAAACAAACAAACAATCAAATACAAACCAAAGACAAGTATCCAAAACACAGAGATATAATAGAAGAAAATACTGCTTAATTAATTTTTACGAGGCTAGAAAGAAAATCTTACAGGGAAGAACAGAAAAACTAAGAAGAAAGGAGAAGCAAGAGAGGAACAGCTCTCTCAATAAAATAATTTTCTCAGAAATTTTATGGCTGCTACTAAAAATAAAAGATTATATAATGATAGAATGTATAATATAATGCACAAATCCTTAAATCGCCAAAAATATATACAGAAGTTACCCAAAGACAAATAAAAATTAAATTAGTGCATATGAATCTACCTAAAATCTTAGTAATATTCTACTACACAGAGTGAAAAGTTTAAGACGATTTTTATATTTAAGAAGCTTTGAGCTATTTATAGCATTACCACTGCAAGGAAAACTGCCTCAGTTTTAAAAACTACAGAACAAAGCCCCCACAGAGACTGGTCACACTGAAAAGTGAAGAAGAGATAAATCCACAGAACAGCACAGATATCCAACCCACATTAGAAAAAGAGCCCAATACAAAGAGTGAATAAAATAAATAACTGGATCTTCACAAGAATAAACAAAATAGACAAATGCTTAGCCAAATTCACCCTACAAAAAGAGACTCATATTCATAGAATTAGAAATGAAAAAGGCAAAATCACAACAGGCACCATCAAAATTCACAAGTACTTTGAAAACCTATTTTTTCCTGAATTGAAGAATCTAAAAGAAAGAAATTCTTAAACAGAACCAAAACAAAACGATGAAAAACCCTAAGTGGTCCAGTATCAGGGAATGAAATTAAGGAGTAATTAAGGAAAACAAATACCAAATAAGATGAGTCCAGAACTCATAGCCAAGCACAGTGCAGAGTCCTGTAATACCAGACTTGGGAGGCTGAAACAGGAGGATCACCATAAGTTTGAAGCCAGCCTGGGCTACATAATGAGTTCAAGACCAGCCTGAACTACATAGCAAGACTCTGTCTCAAAAACAAAAGCAAAAACAAAAGAAATAAAAAACAAAAAAGAAGAACCTAATAGATTGACTGCTGCACAATATTTCTCAAGCTCATTAAGGAAATTTGTTATTTTTTTTTCTGGTACCAGGAATCGAACTCATGACCTGTGCTTGCCAGGCAGGTGCTGTGCCACTGAGCTAAATCCCCAGCTCTCATTAAGGAAATTTAAAGAGGAGTGTAGCCAAACTCATTTTGGCTAACATTATCCTGATTCTAAAAAAAACCACGTGACTCAACTGAAAAAGACAACTAAAGGTCAATGTTTAAATTGAACATAAACACAAAATCCTCAATAAGAACCTGTCAAACAGAGTGTAACAAATCACTAAGGATCATATTTCATGAACAACTAGGCTGTATCCCAGAAACACAAGTATGTTTTAACATATGCTAATCAATATGTCTAATATATCACATAAATAGAATCAAGAGCAAAAATCAAGTGAGCATTTCCATAGATACAGAAATAAAAAACTGATGGAGGCAATACACTCACTGTAATAAAAACTTTACTAATAATAGGTATAGAAGGACTTTATTTCACTCTAATAAAACACATTTGCAATAAACCTACTGCCAACATCAAATTAAATGTAGGAAAATGGACAATTTTATCTCTAAAATCAGGAAGAAGGTAAGAATTTCCACTGTCACCATTCCTGTTTAATATAGTACTCAAAGCTTTAGCCAGAGTGATCAATCAAAAGAAAAATAAAATGGACACATGTAAGAAAGGTAGAATTTGAGCTATCTTATTAGTCAAAAGCATAGTCTTTCACATAGAAGACACCTAGAATCAATAAACAAATTCAGAGAGATAGCAAGATACAAAACTGATGCCAAATATCAGTCTGGTTCCTATACACCTATAATGAATTCACTGACGTGGAAATTAGCCCAATGAAATCTTTGACGATATCTTCAGGAAAAATCAAACACTTAGTAATAACTGAAGCAAGGAGTGAAAGAACTCTACAATGAAAACTCAGGTACTGTACTTTGAAAATGGAGATGAAAGAGACCATCCTATAATGGAAAGATATTCCCTGCTCCTGTATACACAGAACCAACATGGTCATGATGTGCAAACTACTAAAACTGACACAGAAACTCGGTGAAATTTCAGTCAAAACACCAACAAAATTCCTCACATACCTCAATAAAACAACCTTGAAATTTATGTGGAACCAGAAGAGATCCAGAATGAAAAAAAGCAACTCTGGGCAGCAAAAAGAAACCATGAAGTGTGGTAACCCCAGATTCCAAGTTACGTTACAAAGATATAATGATAAAAACAGCATGGTACTGGTACAGAAACGGATGTGTAGATCAGCAAAATGAATAAAAAAAGCTGGGCTGGGGATTTAGCTCAGTGGCACAGCACCTGCCTGGCAAGTGCGATGTTGTGAGTTCGATTCCAGGTACCGGAAAAAAAAAAAAACAAAAACAAAAGATAAATAAATAAAGTCAAGAATAAAAGAAGCAGAAACAACTGCAGACATATTTGGCAGTCTGATCTTTGACAAAAGCTGTCAAAAACATACTCTGGAAGAAAGATGGACTCTTCAACAAGTGCTTCTAGTCCTACCAGCCACATACCTGTGTAAGACTGACCCTAGACCTGTATCTCTCACCATGTACTAGACTAAAATCAAAATGGATCAAAGAATGAAATATCAAAACAGAAATATTCAATCTGCTGGAAGATAAGATAGGTAAAACTCTTGGAGACAGGTGTATAAGCAAGGATTTTTTCAATAGAACCCCAGTTGCACAAGAAATAACTTCAAGGATTAATAAATGAGATTATGTTAAATTAAAAAGCTCTGCACAGCAAAGAAAACAGGAAATATAGTGAAAATATAAACTACAGAATAAGAAAAAAGTTTTCCAGTTACTCCTCAGAGGACTAATATCTAGAATACATAAGGAACTAAAAAATTAGAACCCTCAAAATAAAATTCCCAATCATAACATGGGTAACTAAAATGAATAGATGTTTCTGAGAACTACAATTACCAATAAATACATGAAAAAATGCTGACCATCGTTAGCCATTACAGGAAAGCAAATTAAACAAAAATAAGATGTCATACTACTCTGGAAAGAATGGCTATCATCAAGAAATAAAAGAGTAACTAATCCTGGTGGGACTATGGGAAAAAATGAACTCATATATAGTGTTAGTAAGGATGTAATCTAGTACAACCATCAGGCAAAATATTATGGAGAGGGGGCTGGGGGTTTAGCTCAGCGGCAAGCGCCTGCCTGGCATGCGCAAGGTCGTGAGTTCGGTTCCCGGTACCGGAGAAAAACCAAAAAACCAAAAATATTATGGAGATTACTCAAAAAGCTACAAATAGAAATTCCACTCCCTGTAGCTATTCCCCTCCTAGGTAGCTATTTGTATCTACATGTTCCATCAGTCTCATGTAGTCACACGGGCCAGGCTTTTCAGAGGTGGCTGAATATAGAATTTGTGATTACTTTATGGTCCAATTCTGGGACTAAAGGTGTGAGTGCTACACACACCCTAGGGCAGGTAGCCTGGATATGGTATAAGGGACAGAAGGAGACGTCCCTTCTGTCCCTCTGGTTGCTCTCTCTCTCTGGTGCCATGAGCGGTTACCCCTCTGCCATGAGCCACCCTGCCTTGGAGCCAGCGGGTTATGGACTGAAACCTCTACAAACTGTGAGCTAAATAAACAGCTCCTCCTTTAACTTTTGGAGTTGGGTATTTTGTCTCAGCAACAAGAAAACTAAGACAGTGTCTTCCCAAAGAGTTAAAGACATTATATTACAGCGATATATGCATACCAATGTTCACACCAGCACAACTCATAGTAGCTAAACTTTGGAGATGGTCTAATGTATACCAACCAATGAAAAGATAAGGAAAATTATACAAATATAAATGATTAATTCACACATATATAATATATATTCTCTGCTGTAAAGAAGAGTAAATATGTGTGATTTGTAGAAAAATAGATGCACCTTCAGACAATAATGTTAAGTGAAGTAAATATGGTTTCTATCATGTAAGAGGCACAAAGTATAAATAAAAGCAAAATGAAAGATAGACTTTATGGAATAGGAGATAGATCCTTTACAAGGGGAAGAAGGGATTAGAGATGGAGGAAGCAGGCAGGAGAAGGCAAGGGGAAGTAAAAAGAATTGTGCACACGTACTACTCCCTGTAATGAATGCAATCATATGTACAGCAAGCATTTACTAGCATTAAACATTCCTTCTAGTTTTTAAAAATGAAAAGTAAAGTATAATGTTTTACTCACCTACCAAGGAGTATAAGAGACGTGATTCTTTTTGTAATCTTTATTCTGACATAAAAACCTAGTATGTAAAAAAATGAGAAGTATAACTTAATATTCCACAAGACGGTGTGAGAAATTCAGTTAAAGACATGATCAGTAGCATCTTTATAGAGAAACTAGGAATTGAGCAGGACTTTGGGATGTGGGAGAAAAAATTCTTACTGTTACATTTATTAAAATGGAGACATAGAAAATAATTTATGTATGAGGGATCTCCCCATACTGGAATATATGAAATCCTAATGATTAATGGAGAATGATGCTGGTTTAAATAAAAATGTGTAAGCCAGACTTTGGAATATAAAGGTGTGAACAATTCATTATACTTCCACCGATTGTGAAGCTCTCTATCAATGGTACACAGCAGGGTTATGTGTGGTAGCCAGAGCGGGCACTGAATTGGCGATGTGGCGCTCTGTGTGGAAGAGTTCCACTTACGATATGCAGAAGGAGTGATTGCATTTAAACTTCTGTGTGGAGAAACTATGAACTGAGAAATTAGGAATAGTGCAGGAGAATGTCTATAACCTCTGAAAGAATAAGATGGATGGATGCAATGACCAGGACAAGAACCGGAACGACATATAACTAATCCTCTGGTTCTAACCAGTTATTTATAGATATACAGAGTATAAGAAATGTGAATTAAATCATTCCACTGAAAAGTGACTTTATTTGAATTAAAACATGCTCAAAGATTAATAAAAATTTTATCCATAAAGTGGTATCCTATGTGAATTTAAAAAATAATCGAGTCAAAAAATTTTAATGTAGTTAGTATGTTAATAAAACAAATTTGTCCACATGTCCATAATTACTGAAGCCGTGTAGTGAGTACATGACAATTCATTATATATTTTCTTCATATGTGTTAATTTTAACATACCACAAATAGTCCTTAGAGTGAAGAAAAGATGGTTATGCCCATTTTTAAAATCTGTTCCATACTGTGGCTCACTTTGAGACCTAACATCTGGTTTCAATCTCTCTAAAATAGTTTTCCAATAGAAAAATAGAGGTTTTACTTTTTTTAACCATGCAGGTTGTCTAGATGCACTAAAATATTGCACATAAAATAGTAAGTACAATACTGAGAACTAAATATATATTATTTTAGAATAGATTGGATATGATGCAAAAAAAATAGTTGGACCATTTTTGCAAAGCAAATTCTCCTCTTGATGGATAGGAAATAGCCTTTAGAAATCTTTAATTATGTCTACAAATTTTACAGTAAATAAAAAATGTTCAGAATTTATTTAGTTTTGAACATTATTTCATCAATATAAATTTCAAACTAATTTTTAAGAATGATAGAATTCCTAGACATGTTCTGTATTATTTTTTATTTTTATTTTGTTTGGTTTTATTCTGGTACCGGGAATCGAACTCAAGATGTCGCGCTTGCCAGGCAGGCGCTGTGCTGCTGAGCTAAATCCCCAGCCCCATGTGCTGTATTTTTACATCCAAAATTTCAAGCTCACAGTACTATATTTGCAAGTATTTATACATCCAAAAATTTCAAGCTCAGAATACTATATTTGCAAAATATACTGAGGTAAAACCATCTGATATTTCTACCGCTTGATGATACAATTGGTAATAATTTTGTAGTCAGGAAGGAAGCACCCAAAAGAACTAGTGTGCAGTGCACTTACTGCAGCTAGGTACAATAAGGACTCCAAATAATATTTTAAAGATTGCTACACTACTAATTTTATGACAAGTGGATTCTACGCTCCAGACAATGTCATTTGGTTTCCTACTTTAGCTAAGCATATTTAATAATACTTACATGGATTCTCTATATCAACGTTATGACTATGATCAGTAAACTCCACTTCTGTCCTTTAATCTGAGCAATTAATGCATCTACACTGTGCTTTTTTCCCATTATGTGACTTCAAAATCTTTCCTGGGGTATAGCAATAGGGTGCTTTCCACTTTTTCTGCCGAGAAATGCATGTAAATTCTGTGGCAATTGCTGCAATGGAAATAAAGCCTAAATGGAAAAATGCTAAACTAATTTGCTTTATGAAATGTACCTTTGCACCACGTAGTGTCTAACTCACTACTCACTTTTTAAACATTGACTGTTCATTGCAGAGCAGCTTCACGTTTGTAGAAAATTCATAAAGATTTATACAGGAGACACGGTTTCCAGATATGACTCTCCCAGCTTCGCCTGCATTTGGCCTCAGTACTGCTCATTTTCAGCACACCAGTGGGACACATTATTACCCTGTTTTCATTACATGTTACCCAGAGCTCTTGAGATCAGTGTGACCTTGACCGTCTGACAGAGTGAACATGAACACTCTCTCCTCAGCCTATTCTCCAGGGTGGGTTGCTCATCCTTTGGTATTTTATTTATTTATTGAATCATTTATTACAGCAATGTGGACTCATAGTTATTTGTTCTTTAAATTATAATCTGATATTATGTTTTACAATCTGATTCTAATTTTGGATATTGGGGTTTTTTTCAATTGTCCTGGGCATTTTTTTGAAATTCACTAATTTTATTGCTACACTTTTGAATACATAATGATCACATTAATCAGAGGGAATTTGTATCTGTTCATGATACAAGTTGATTTTTTTCCTATTCCCTACTCTCTCTTCAACCCTTCTTCCCCTTTTTATTTACACAACTATTATTTGACTTTTTTTTTTCTTTTTCCATTTCTCCTTTCCCTTCTTTTTTCTGTCTTCTCTTTTCTTGGTTCACCTTTCCATTTAAACATTTTCTTCTTATTTTACAATATCTATTATATATTTTGTTCCCTATTTACACTTTTAGTTTTCCACACCAGAGAAGCTATGTAATAGTACTTACAAATGTGCATCTGATTTATTTCATTCAAGAGTATAGTCTCCAGGTGCATCCATTTACTTAGAAATTCCTCAAATTTATCCCTCTTTATGACTGAGTAGTACTCCACTGTACAAAAAAATCACATCTTCTTCATGCATTCATTGGTTGATGAGGATATGGGCTGTTTCCAAGATTTAGCTATTGTTAAGATTTAGCAGTTTGTGTTCCGCTAAAAACATGGCTGTGCATATATCACTGTGATATGCGGTGATGTGTTTTTAATTCTTTTTAATTGTTTTAGGAAGATACCAATAAGGAGAAATAAAAGTTTTAGTTTTTTTTAAAAATCTCTACACTGACTTCCTCAGTGGTTGCACAACTTTCTTGCTATCATGACACTGCAGTATGCTTTAGTTCTTGGAATATGCACTCATTTTTATTATTTCCTGTGCCAGCATGGACTTAGTCCTTTTGTTGGTGAGTGGTGCTGGAAATTAAGACGTGAGCAGCAGCCGTGTGGTGCACTTGTTACGGGGTTGTCTTTGCTCTAATTCCCTTGGCTGAGAGATCAAGGAAGTGTGTGCACATACAAACCTTCGCACACACAGACTAAGCTATGACTTTTAGATCCCATTTTCCATTTTTACTAAGCCTAACGTAAATTTATATTGATGTCCTAGGTCTAATGTTATTATGGAGATCATTCTAGACTTCTGCTTCTGCCTGTGGTAACCTCCTGTGTCAGCAGTGACAAACACGATGATAATCATCCTCCTTTCATTTACTTTTTGTTCAAGTCCTACACTGAAGTGTAATGTTATCAGTTTTGATAACCTTTTCATGCATGGAGAATGAAGGAATGAATGAGAATTTGGTGCTTGTAAGTTTTTTTTTCTTTTTTGCCTTTACAGATACTGCTCTTTTAAAGGACACCTTCTCCTCCTCTTGCCTTCAGTCAGATTATTTCACATATTTATAGTGAAATTATATATATTTTTAAAGTCTACATTCCATGTTAGGATTTCCCTGGGTTCCTAAATATGTCAAACTTGTGCATGTGTTTATGCATGTCTCTGCATGTTCATATATGTGTATATGTCATAAATTTAAAAATTCTATTGCTTTACAATTCTATCATTCTTCCTATATATACTATTTAAAACAAATAGTACAAAGGACCATTATCCTCATGTTTTAAAAGATTATTGGAGGGGCTGGGGATTTAGCTCAGTGGCAAAGCGCCTGCCTGGCAAGCGCAAGGTCCTGAGTTTGATTCCCGATACCCGAGAAAAACCAAAAATAAAAAAATAAAAAATAAAAAAATAAAAGATTATTGGAATTATGGTTCTATTCAGGAAACTTTCATTCCTACATAATTTAGATTTAATTTTACTGTTAAAATTGTAAGTCAGAAAAAGAAATTGCAAGTCCATACTTCATTTTCACCAAAACAAATTAATCAGATTTTTAAAAGTCTTTCAATATTATCAATTATTATATTTGTTATTTTTTCCTAAGAACTTATTCTAAACGTATAATTAGTTTAGACATTTTGAAAATTGTATTTTTTCAAAAAAATTCCCTACCTTGTTTTAATTTCTAATCTTTTTTCATTTTTATTTCTGTTTTTGTTAGCATTCGTAATCCTCTCATTACTTAAAGTAATCATAAATGTTACATAATTTAGAAAGATCTGTTTTACAAGTAATTTTTGCTTAGATATCTACTGGACTTTAAATCATTTCTGTATAATAAAACATAAAATCGGCTGTCACCACCTACACCAAATGGATCATTTGATCTTATATTATGGGAAATATGGTATCGTGCAAACAGAAATCCATACAAGTTTAAAGCTCAGCCCTTGTCATTTATAAAACCAACATCTAAGTATTGTTGTTGGGAAAAGGTAGTAAAAAATATAGCCAGACAAGAGCTATACTCATAGAATGGGGAAAATAATTCTCTCCTAAAGTCCTTTCTTCCATAAAAGTAAAGAAAATCTGCCAGAGAAATTATCAAAACTAACTTTTTTGGAATGTGACAGATTAATGAACGTTTTGCAAGAAAAACACATGAATCTTTCCCCAGTCTTGCTTTCTCCACTTCTATACTTAAAGTTTAAACCGCAGCCTGATGGTCACACAGAGCGCGCTAGTAGCTTAGCAACCATTGCAAGTAAAAGAACGGGACCACAACTCCCAAGCATCTGGCCTGTGTAGCATCTCCCTGAAAACTTCCATTTTTATGGGTTGGCTTTGTCTGAACTGAGCCAGCTTGTTCTTTACAAATGGTGATGTGTCTAGTTCGAAATCATCATCATGATTTTTATAGGCACCTATAATGACATGGTAGTGGCAGATTTGGATTAACAAGAAACTGACCAACACCACAATGGGAGAGGATAACGTGATATTCACAGGGGACTGTGACTACCCTGTTCTTGGGACATAGACACTGAAAAAATTGATTAATATGTTACAGAATAAGTACAGGAAAGTGAAGAAAGCAAACAATAGCCAAAAACAAAAAAAAAAAAAAAAACACCAGCAATGACAAACAGTGGAAGAGAAATCCAATGTACAGCATTAATACAAAGTATTATATAAAGTGTCCAGTTTTGAAAGGTAAAAATTATTCTTAAAAATGGAAATGCTTGATGCATTCACAAGGAGGAAAAAGTAGTCAATAGACACTGTCCTAAAAAGCTGAAATATTTGACTTATTAGACAGACTAAGCCAGCTGGTATACATATGTCTCATAACTAAAGGAAATGTAGTTGGAGAGCTAAGAAAGCTCTGAGAATGATATCTCATCATCCACATAGAGCTTCAGACAGAGAATAAGATCAACAGAAAATATCTGAAAAAAAAAATAGTGGCCAACTTTTCAAATTTTTTGGAAAAATATCTGTATATCCAAGTAGCTCCAAGATGAGAAATAGGATATTCTTAAAAAATCCAACTCTGGGAAAATTGTAAACAAAATACCAAGAAGCAAAGTGAAGAATGAAATCCTGAAAGTAGCCTGGAAAGGGAGACATGGTACATGGAGAGATCCACTGGAAGACTCACACATGAATCTCACCTTAAAGATGCAGGCCAAAACGCAGACAATTACATGCTCAGCGTCCTCCAAGAAAAATAGAGGTGAAGGTTCCACATTTAGACAAAGAAATAGTCTTTAAATAGAGCAGGAAATTAAAGCATTCCAAGATATAAATGATAAACTTAAAAATTGCAAAAAAAGGTTTATGGCAGGTCTTAAGTACAAGAGATATTTGTAAGTCTTATAAGGGATCATTTAGGCTGATATTAAAAGATGCTAGGGGGCTGGGGATTTAGCTCAGCTGCACCGCGCCTGCCTGGCAAGCACAAGGTCGTGAGTTTGGTTCCCGGTACCGGAAATAAATAAATAAATAAATAAATAAAACGTGCTAGATGGTAATATCAAATCACACAAATAAATGAACAGAAACAGTAAGATAAATGTATATAAAAATAAAAAGAGAATATAAAAACATGTGTCCTTGAAAAATCTCTTTTTTCTTCATCTGATATCAAAGATACCTGAATAGAGATAGACTTACAAGTAAACATGTAACTTCTATTATAAAAACTGCACAAAGAAGCAATTAACAAATCACACTATTTTGCTATAAAGTTCTACTATACTATTACAATTATGCTACTATTAACCTAAAGTAAATTGTTTTAAGATAGTAATCATAATATTTGAGGAAGCTGATAGAAAACTGTTCATGTAGTAAAAGAAACAATAAGGATATGCTAGAAAATTTACATTTTCCATAAAAATGGAAGTCATGCAAAAAAGAGCAACCAAGAATTCATATGTTAAAAAAACTTAAAAAAACATTTATGGCCATAAATAAATCCCATCTCAACAATAACTGAATTATATGGAAATAGACTAGGCACTATAATAAAAAGATAGAGGCAGAATACTTTTAGCATAATCCCCTTTGTTGCTTCTAGAAGAGATACACTTTTAATTCAGACACAGCTAAATTGAAAGAAAGAGGATGTAAAAGCTATAGCACCATACAATAACCAAAGGAAACTCTGGCAGTTACACTTTCTACATTATTTATTTAAAGTGTGGGGAAAAAAAAAAAGAAAAAAGAAAAAGCAGCCATTTAGAGTAAAGATTTGGGGCTGGGGATTTAGCTCAGCGGCAAAAGCGCTCTGCCTGGCAAGCGCAAGGTCGTGAGTTCGGTTCCCAGTACTGGAGAAAAAACAAAAAAAAAATAAAGTGTGTGCATTGAAACCCAATATTTTATAAATGTATGCACACTAATAATAAAAGTCAAACTGTAAGACAATTTTGTTCCTAGAGTAGAAGACATTTATAATGATAAAAGGATTAATAGATTGAGATAAAATGCTTATGCACATATTTGTACTTAAAATTAATTATAGAAAATTGATAGAATTAGGGGAAATGCAGATCACTCAATATCAATAGTTGGAGATGTCAATATTTAAATTTCAATGATGAACAGGAAAATGAGGCAGAAGGCTAAGAGGATCGGGAGATTTGAGCAGTGCTACAGAGCACTGAGACCTATAGCCGTCCAGGGGTGGATCACTGTACAGGAGAAATAGGTGCTGGTGTATAGAAAAGCTCCATACATTTAAGAGGATCAAAATTTTACAAAATATCTGAATTACTTTACACTTTTGCAACAGTCGTACATCAAAGCAATACAAAAATTCTCCATATAAAATGAAATGAAATTAACAAGTCAACAGCAAAATGAAATTCAGAGGTTTATGTGTAAGAAAGAATTTTAAAAACACACATTTAATGAACTAATATGCCAAAGGAAGAATAACAAGGAAAATTGGAAAATGCCTTCAGATGAACAAAATGAGATAACTACAAAATGAAATTTAGGGAATGCAACCAAGTTAGTCCTTACATATTAAATTAGAGAAATGTCTGAAACTAATTGTGAAAATTGTCAAATTAAAATTGTCAAAATTGAGAGAGAGCAGACTAGACAAAAGCAAGAAGAGAATTATAAAAATTAGAGTAGAAAACAATAAGTGAGACTATAAAACAGAGAAGTGTATCAATAATTTAAATTCATGCCTTCATACCTTTTTGACATCAATTTTATTGCCTTAGAGAATGAATTGGCATGTGTTCACTCCTATTCTATTTTTGGAACAGTTTATGGAGGGTTTATATCGATTCTTTAAACAATTGACTAAAAGCACTACAAAAAAAGATAAGGTTTATAAAAAGTGTCCCTTATAAAACACACTCTCAAGAAAGAAAATACTAGCAAAACAAATCAAGCAACATGTAAAAAGAATTATACTCTGTGAAGAAGTATATTTGCTCCAAAAATTGTAAAATTGGTTTGTCCTGCAAAACTACACATAGCATACTACATTAAGAGACTAAGAATAAAATCCACATGATGATCTCAATATTTAGAAAGAGCATTTGCAAAACATAATATTCTTTCCAGTGAAAATTTGGATTAAAAATTTTCTTCCAATCTTTATAGTATATCTGTAGAAACCCCGCAATAAACATGAAACTCGATATTCAATGACAAAGTGCTTTTCCCCCTAAGATCAGTCACAAGCCAAGGATGCTTTTGCAACTTCTAGTGAATATCGAAGTGGTGATTCTTCTGTTGTGTGTTTATGTGCATGCTGAAGGTGTAATCCAAGGCCTTCACACTGAGCTACATCCTAAAATCTTTTCTTTTCTCTTCTCTTCTTTTCTTTTCTTTTCTTTTCTTTTCTTTTCTTTTCTTTTCTTTTCCTTTCTTTTTTCTTTTCCTTTCCTTTCCTTTTCTTTCCTTTCCTTTCCTTTCCTTTCCTTTCCTTCCCTTCCCTTCTCTTCTTTTCCTTTCCATTCTCTTCTGTTCTATTCTTTTTCTTTTCTTTCTTTTATTTGTTTTTGTTTTTTGGTACTTTGAGATAGGATCTCAATAAGTTATTACATTGCCCAGAATGGACTCAAACTTGCCATCTTCCCATCTCAGCTGTCAGAGTGTTAGGATGGCAGGCATACATCACCACTTCTGCCTCTAAACTGGTAATTTCAGTCAGGCCAATTAAGCAAGAAAAACAGAGCAACAGTTATCTTGATTGAAAAGGAAATCATGCTATTCTTAATTGCAAAAGCTATAATATTGTTATAGAAAACCTTAAGAATCCTCAAATGAAAACACCCTAAGGTTATTCCAACCAAATCAACTGCATTTGCATATTACCAAAATCAAAAACAATCTTGAAAGAAACAATCACTTTGTCAGATTCACACTTACGCATATAAAAAGTGCAAATCTTTTTATCAACGTGTGGCACTAATATTAGTAGAGTCAAATAAATTGGGGGAATAGATTTGAGAGTGCAGAAATAAACCTTAACTTGGTGCCATGCTATTTTTGACAAGGGCACCTGGAGTGTTTAGGGAAGGAAAGAAGAGACATGTTATACTTCGTCTTGGGATCCCTGGAGATTCATATGGGAAAGAATGAGGTGGGGCCCCTCCCTCACTTTGTAATAAAAAATTAACTCAGGATGTCACACAAAGATGTAAGTGCTAACTCTGTGAAACTTTAGCCACCTCCCGAGATGGAAATTTTTGCCCTGCTTACAAGATGACAATTTATCGACCACCATGACATACAATGCAAGCGGAAGGCACAAGACTCCTACATGGGAGAAGAGACACTTTGCTGCTCACCAGGCAACATGAGCATCATGAGTGTGGGCGTCAACCCCAGGCAAGTTCATCGCAGACGTCAGCCTGTGCCCTAGAGTTCTGCATCACAGGATTGGAGATCTTGAACTTGGGCCACACGTATATTTTTATAGTGTTCAGTAATTATACGCTCACCTTTGCTCTGTACAGGGATATTCCCAGGTTTTTCAAGTCCATTTCCTTTGGAAGGTATTCTGGAGCAAGCAGCAGTCAGCATCTTCTTTGTAAGACAGATAAAAATATGACACAAACAGAAATTGTCTCCCAAACTATCATGTCCATATTCCTGGGAGGAATTAGGTAAAATATCAACGACATACTTACTCCATTTAAGGCTACTCTAATTTAAAACCATTCAATAAGCCTTTTCCTACTGTTCATTTCTCATTCTCCTGAATCATTTTATAAGACAGTTTCTACTGTAAAGAAGGCCAGTAAGTGCCATTTTATAAGGAAATCGATTGCTACTCCAAAAAATTGGCATTGTGTGGAAGAGGAGAGTGGATATTAAAAAAGCAACTACTAATGTCTACCTCTGAGTTTATATCTACCTTATATCTACTTTAACTCCCAAAGTGATTTTTAACAATTTAGAATTTATATGTATCTTTTCCTTAAGCTAAAAAAGCTGTCTCTTATTTCTATTTTATTTCTCAATAAGACTATGTGTTCATGAACTAAGGCAAGTTTTACTGTAATAGGTTTTCTATGGTCACTTTCACAAAAAAAATTGCACAAAGAAATTCAAAGAATGTTTGAGCAGGATTTTTTTTAATTTATGTGCTTTGAATTAACCCAAAGTATCTGCACAAAATATTGTCATTGTCTTTACTATAGGCTGTTCTTGTCCAGTAAAACCTCAATCCTGACGACAATGTATTGTCACTTCCTTCACATATTCATTAAAGCTATCAACTGAAGTAAGAAATTTTTATATATAAATAAGCAAATATTGTCTTGGCTATATTGGCATTTTATCACAATCACAAAACTTTATATATCCTAATTTGTATATTATCATAAATAAAACTTCTTAAACTGTCAGCCACATTTTTAAAAATCTACTGATGAACAGTTGAATAGAAAAACAGAAGGAAAGATGAGTCCATCAAAAACTTGCAGTATTTCCTAGCAAAACACCTCAGCTTAAGACCTATACCGTCTACAGAGAAAGACTATTGCACATTCTCCTGAACAGGTCAGGACTGCACATTGCAAAAGTGTAGAAGAAAAGGACTTTGGGTAAATCAAACAAAGTTGGCCTATGTTACGGTCTTCCCTAGTTCTTGTGAACCATTAAAAAGCCACTTTAAAGGTAACGTCCATGTTCTTGCTTTTTCTAAGATAACATATCAAACTTGTGAGAATTATATTTCTATTTTGGGGCTTTCCATATTACTGTACATGATTTACATGATCATGTACTCACTGGAAAAAATAACCCTATGTTCATTATTAGAAATCATATGATACATTTTTAAGCTCTTGGAAGTATAGCTAAAACATTTAAATTTATTTCTTTAATTAGTTATGGTATGAGGCAGTGTGTAGAAAGAATGAACACCAAAACCAAAAATGGGATTTGAAAATATTACCATTGCTACATTTTCATGGTTTTTTCAAATATATACAAATGCATACTGTTGAAATTTTCAATCATACCTTCCGTGTGTGTGTGGTGGGGGGGTTTATATATGCATGTGTTTGCATATGTATGCGCCGCTGAGAATGAATTTAGGATCTCCCATATGCTAGTGAGACACCTTACCACTGGTTGAGCTACAATCCCAAGGTCACGTTCTATTTTTTAATAGCATGTAAGCATATATATTGCAGCTACAATTGTACAAGTCCGGCGGCACTCTGCAGTAATTCCAGCACTTTGGGAGGCCTAGGCAAAAAGATCAAAATTCAAGTCCAGGTTCCATCATTTTGTGAGACCTTGTTTCAAAATCAGAAAGAAGAGTCTCTGGGGATGTAGTGCACTGAAAAGGCCTTGGGTTCAAATTCCAGTACTGGAAAAAAATCATTCAAAGAAAAAGGCAACCTAAATATCCTAACTGTGAACTTAATAGCCAAGGAAAAAAAGTGAAGTTCCTGAGGAAATGTACCTAGTAAAGTTGTAGCAGTGGTTACTGCTATTACAGGCTAATTAATCATATCTATTCATGACAAACAATGGAATCACAGAAATGACAAAAAATTATTTAGGGTCAAACATTCCATATTCTTTCCCTGTGAGTGAAACTAGTTTTGTTTGGTCTGTCTAGATATTCTACTTTTTATGTACTGGGTGGTATAATTGATTCTTGGGAGGAAATAAAATGAGTAATGAAATACTTTAGAAGAGAAATATCTGACTTATGAAATCATAGCAGATGGAAGTAGTAAAACGTGCAGATGTATTCACAACACCTGCAACTGCGTAATCTATAAATGTCACAAACAGAATGGGAGCTCTTTCCAGCCATGAGAACTAGGCTCACTTCCTTCCACAGTGCTAGCCAAGGGCTGCCTCTTTCTGCTCTCTTCCTAGGCAGTTCAGCGTGTGTTTTTCTGGTTGCTTTCCTTGAATGTCATCCAGAGTGACTGTTTATAACTACCTTGTGTGATAAGACTGTAAATTACAGCATTTTGTTTCCAATAAAATGGATAAGTTGTCAGGAAATCACACGCATATGTGTTTTCTTCCTATGGTGTTTCCAGAATTATTTTCACTTCTTCCCCTACTGGTGTACAGAAGGAATTACGCATAGTTCAGGCTTCAGTCCGTGCCCGTAAGTCTATTGGTTTGACACTGTCACAACAGAAGCAATTGAAACAAATCATCTTCATCAAAAATTTACAGGAAAAGTATATCAGATGTAGCTGTGTATTCTTTAAATACTTTAGAATCCATCCATGCTTATATAAGTCTGCATAATTACCTCATAAAGCATTATAAAATTTATTTTCGTAGTAATGCTGTGTAACATAACACTCCAAGTTCTTTGCCCAAAATAACAATGAATTATTTTTTGCTCATCCAGCTGTGTATTGGCTACAGTTGTCTGATCTAAGGCTGCATGGGCCAGACTTGCCTGTAAGATGCAGGTGCAACACAAGGTACTTTTATACACTCTCGTATATTTGCTTTGATTCACTTCATCCTCTCAAGCTGATGGCAAATATGTGCTCAGACATCTGCAAACATCCCAGTGGTCACATACCACGAGTATCCTCCTGCCTTGAATGTGTGAGGATAACTGCAAGCTCACATGGAAAAGGGTGTGATACATAGTATGATTAAGGTATTATAACTGTGATGTAACTTGGATAAAATTTAGCAAGTTGTATGTGACGTGTACTTTATTTTTTTGTCTTTTTGAGACAGGGTCTCGCTATGCAGTTCCGGCTGGACTTGAGCTCACTTTGTAGCCCAGGTTGGCCTTGAACTCACAAAGATCCTCCTGCCTCAGCCTCCCAAGTGCTGGGATTACAGGCATGCACCACCACGCCTGGCTTTGTGACATGTACTTTAAATCATGTTTAAATATATGGCCATATATGCACACATATTACTAAGAAAGATATATTGACATTTTTCTCTGCAATTATACTGCATCACAGTTCTAGTCACACTTTAATAAACAGTTGTCCACATGACTTACTTGAGGAAAATTTTCGTGCACAGGCCCTGAGAGCTTATTTTAACCAAGAGGGCCAGGCTGGCTTTCCCACGCTGACTGGCACCCACTTATTACTGTGCTTTGTGACATAAACTGATGATATCTCTTAGGCATTTTTTCTTGACATCTGTCCAAATCAATTACCAGAACTGAAATCTTAAATTCTGTCAGATTTACGATTTCACAAGAGGGAAACATCACCCTTTGAGAATTTGAATGCATTCATTTTGCTCCAACAGCTGTTCAGCCCTCCATCCGTGTCAGCTACATGCAGTTTATGTTTGCATACATAATGCAGATGGTAATAGCGCAGGCATATATATTACAATTGCACAATTAGAGAAAGCTGTGATGACATATCTATAAATAATTGACTTTTACTTGAATCGGCTGTAAATTCAAGCATGTTAGGGCTAAGTACATTTATCTCATTATTTTATTAGGGCCAGATATGCTAACGAATGCCAAGTTAAAACAATTATTAGTTAATTACCTTCTGGCCTTTTAGAATTATTTGCTTTAAAATTTAAATCATTTAATTTTATTTAATATTATCTTAAACATTTTTGTATCAAATGTACAAATATGATGAAAGGAAATATACTATTACATGTTGTCTAAAAAGGGAATGACTTCTAAGTAATTCATTATCATAAGAGATTTATTATTGGTAAAATTGGAAAGTTCAAATTTTCTATTTTTAAAGCAGTTTCAATCAGTCTAGGGAACATGATTTCCAAAACAACAACAAATAATCAAATGTATTGGACATTCAGGAATTAAACAGAGGGAAGACACACTTTAACAGCTGATAAAATGCGATTATTCACCTTAAATCCCCGCTTTAAATGCGTCGAACAAAGGTCATGTGCCTTTGCAAAGTTCTGGGTATCAATATAAGAAAAAAAACACAACCTTTAATTTTCAAGGATTTTATAATTACAGAGTTCAGGGCTCTGTAGAAGCAAACATGCAAACAGAAAATTATCCCAGATATTTCAGTCCACAAACCTGCTGTGATGGGGGCGAACAGCCTCTTCGACAGACCAGATGTGAGGGGCTAACTGAGCACTAAACGTGGGGTTATCCTCCCCACAAAGGAGCAAACTGATTCACACAGAACTAATTGAAAGTAACCGCAAATCCTGTGCACTGCCCAGGTCCAACCCCGACCAGGAGCTAGGTTGTACGTTTTCATCTCACAAGGGAATGGGTATAAGAAGCCAGAGTCCATACTCTAAAATCTGTGCATGTTCTATTGTAATGTATTTGTTATGGCTGATATATTGTGTCAACGAGGGGAGTCTAGAGGTTTGGCTAAGTGACTCAGCAGTTCTGCTTCCTGGGGTGAAAATGACGTGCTCTTATGGCTCTAGGATATTCATGTGTCAAGCTGAGAAATTTAGAAGGTTAGCTGTATGACTCAGCAGGGAGCCAGGGGGCTTACTTTGTATTCATCCTGAGTCTGTGCAAGAGGAGGGCATGGAGATTATGTGAGTGCTACACGCCCCCGGGTAGGGGTAGCTTGCTTATAGTATGAGGAAGGGAAAGAGTCTTTGGAGCTCCGCCACTCCCCCTTTTGCTCTTATTGCTTTGCTATCCACCCTCTACCATGTGCCACTCTGCCTCTGAGCCAGCCAAGTATGGACTGAAACCTCAACAAACTGTGAGCTAGATAAACCTTGCCTTCCTTAATCTTGGGTGTCAGGTATTTTGTCTCAGCAATGAGAGAAAAGTAACCAAGACATAATTTTTAATTCATATAATTGCAGTAAAGATGTTCCTATTTGTTTTCAATTTCTGCTATAACAAACACTCATATATTTTATATCTAAAAGCAACACCCACTTAAAAGTTCCCTTTAGTCCAGGTCAAAAGTCCTTTAGTTCCCAGTGCTGCTTTGATTTTCTGTTTTGGTTTTAGGAGTTTTGTGGTTACTTTGGGTCCACATAGAGTAATCTCTCTTTTATCCATAGATTCCACCCAGTGGGCATCTTCAGTGGCCTTTAATCCACCTTCCGTACACACCCATTACTTCCCAAGAATGAAAATCTATAATAACAAAGGCAAGTGTACTACTGCAAAGTATTTCAAACAGTGGAAGTATTCAGCTTTGTAAAACTTTCCCATTTTTTACCTTTCATAGAAGACTTATCATATGCTTTTAGGAAAACAATAAAAGCAGAATGTTTGCTATCCTCATACTGGTGACAGTAGTGAATTTGGTTTAAGGAAGGTGACAAAAATTAATAGTGAGATAATTCTAGGGATTCTGGGAGTCATGTACAAAGGAGATGTCCACTAAATTTTGACGTGCGTCAACAGAGAAGAGGAAACACTTTTATAGGGGCTATGACCTTGGGAATTTGCTTTCTTTTAAAATTACAAGCCTGAAACTTTTATTGAGACCACTAATATCCCCCTCTTTATGTTCTGTAACGGGGCCAGGGTATGGGAGAGTGGACTAGAGGCAGGAGGTCCCATGACACTGGTCCATTCTGATTTGGGAGAAAGGCAGATGATTGAAATCAAGTTACATGGTGAGTTGTTGTTTTTTTTTAATTTGGATTAGACTCTGAATAATTGAATGTGACTGCTGAAAATTTATGGAAATTTCACAGGATGTAATTAAGGGCTAGGAAGGAGAGATTCAATATGCCATTAAAAAAATAATTAGGACTATACGCCCCAAATAATTGATTGGGTAGATGGAGGTGGGCGCAGCCTGGAGGGAAATGGTGATTTATCAGCCACAGGAAAGAGGAAATAAAAAGTGCAGCTTTATAAAGAAGATGTTGTGAAGGCAAAGTGCTACAACATAGTGCTTGTGTTCTCTTTTCTTAATAGAAGAAGTGTGTGAGTGTGTGTGTGTGTGTGTATGGAGAGAGAGAGAGGAGGGAGGGAGAGAGGAAGAAAGAGAGAGAGAGAGAGACACGGAGAGAGACAGAAACAGAGAAATTATTTATATATCTAGGTCACAGATCTGCCATAAAGAAAATGCCACCAATGCCAAGCATCAGAACACGAGATAACATACTAAATTTAACTCATATAAACAACTGTTCATGGACCATCTTCTTCGTAGGGATCTGTATTCACAAGGAAAAATCGTTCAGATTTTATGAGATGTCTCTTCCTCTCTGGAATTCAAAACCTAGCACATCCGAACCATAGTTCATGTTCATCTTCACTTTATATAGCCATAGTCAGGGCAGCACAGGGCCTCTTCAGTGAGGGTCACCCTATGCTGCTCTCCAACCCACAGGAAAGGAAGACGTCAGGGGTACAGGCTTTGGGGTACAAGAGAGCCTCATTTTCCCTCTGCTCATAGCAGTATGACCACAGTTAGTTTCCATGACACCTCCAACGCTCAATTTCCAGAAGTTGTATAAATGTTTTTGTAGTGGATTGATAACTGGTGGTCAACTTATAACCCCCAGCTGAACTGAGTGAGTGGTGCTGGGTGTGGGAGGCCCACCTGAGGACTGTTGCCAGCAGCATAAGAGGCAGACCTGGAGGAGAAGAAGCAAGGCTGTTGGGAGCTGAGAGAGACCACAGGGAGCTGGCTTTCCTGATGAACTTGGCTGTTTTCATCCTCCGAGGAGCTCGGGACCTCGCTGGCACTGAGAATGGCTTTGGTTCACTTTAGGGAGCTCTGGTCCTCACTTTGAGCATAGCTGCCTGGTTCCAGAGGGGAAGATGGTGCACTGCCGGCCTCCTGGAAAAGCTTGCTGGCATTGACTTCCCTGATGGGAACTCGGCCATCCTGATCATCAGAGGAGCTTGGGACCTCAGTGTTGTCAAGGATGGCTGTGGTACCTTTTGGGGAGCTCTGGTTCTTCTAAGCATCACTTCCTGGCTCCAGTGCAGATCCCTCAGCCTGCTAGCACAGGTCCTTCGTCCTGCTGGCACAGACTTTGTAGATTCCACCACCAACCTTTGGGCCTTCCCAGCAGATCCGTGAAACAGGCCTGCATGAGATGTTGTCATGGGATCTGGGCCTCCAGTTGGATTCATGGGAGGCACTGTTATGAGCTCTGGGTATTCAGCTCAACTCATCTAGGACACTGTTGTGGGATCCAGGCCCTCAGCTGGATTCCTTGGTCTTAGTGTGTGGACAGATTTCCTGCACTCTTTTGTATACTGTTTTTTGGGTGACTTATAAATAATCATATAAAGTATGTGTCCTGTATTATATTGTTCCCCTTGCAAAAATAAGCCACCCCAAACCGACACAGTTTTTTTTTGTTTGGTTTGGTTTGGTTTGTTTTTTTTTTTCCCTGTGGCACTCAGGGCCTTGCACCCAGGCTCTTATACCACAGAGCTATAGCCCCAGCCCCATACAAACATAAAGTCATCATGATAAAGGAAAGTCACTATGCATGCTGTGGCCACTGATAGCAGGTGCCTGGATCAGCAGCCTCTGTGATGGGAATCCCCCATTAGTCTCCTAGCCTGCAGGCCCTTGTGCAGTCCCTTCCATATGAGTGTAGGATGGACCTGCAGGCTCATTTCTGGAGACTATAGAATGTCAGAAATCCCAGGATGTCACCAGTTCAATTACACTACTGTTATTGTTTAGACCTAGAATGTCCCATGAAATTCCTTGTGTGTTCAGATGGGGGAATTTGGGAATATGATTGGATCATGTGGGCTCTGTACTCATCCGTGGATTGCTCTACTGTGTTATTAGGGTTATGTGGTGGGGTCAGACAAGAAGGGTCACTGTAGATATGATCTGGCAGGGTATACCTCCATCCCTGTTTCATCCCTTCCTCTGCTTCCTGACTGCCATGATGTGAGCCATTTCCTCTGCCAGAACCTCCCACCAAGCCCTTCCTACCTCCAGCCAATAGTGAACTATAGATTGGGTCCTCTAACACTTCTTTGCCAAAATAATTCTGTCTTCTTTTAAGTTGCGAATGCCTGATATTTTATCCCAGTGATGAGAAAGTGACTAAACTGCTATCAAAATGATGTGGATTTTGCTTTGGGACCTACTCCACCCTTCCTTGTACTTCCTCAGATACCTTACCTATAGGATAAAACCCATCATGATGAGAGAAGCCCTCTGCAAGGGCCAAGTGGGACGGAACTCATAGCTCTACCCAAGAGCTACAGAGGATTTGAGCCTGTCACCAGCCACTCATGAGATTGAAAAGGATCCATTGGGCCCAGGAAGATCTGAGATGACTGCTCCCTCACTGACAGCTTTTATGGGCTCTCATGAAACACTTTGACTCCAAGTACCTAGCTAAGTGGAATCTTTGCTAAAGGAGATTCCTAAGTGATAACGATCACTTGTTTTAGCCATGTTTTGGGATCATTTATGTCACAGCAATAGATAATAACACGATGCTTGAGTTTAGAGGGAATTACATTCCATAAAATACACATGTCGGACTTCTCCTCCAACTCTGTCCAGGGTGAGCAGATCCCCCAAACTAGGTGCCCTCAGATGTATAAGAAAAGTAAAAAACACTTCAAACCACGAGAGCCAAAATTCTGTGATCAGGTGCTAGCAGCCTGTAGGATTGACTGCCGCTAAATACCAAATTCAGTCACCTTTTATTGAGCAAGAACCAAGGACTTGGTTAGGACAAATGGATGGCTACCAAACATTTTAGCAAGAATAATTAAAGGATCACCTAAGACATGCCTATAATCCCAGCATTCAGGAGGCTGAGACAGGAGGATCTTAAACTCAAGGTTAGTCCAGAATGTATAATAAAGCCTTATCTTAAGAAACTTTAACAAACAAATCATTGTGTCCTCAATGCATACTAATCAAATAATGTCCTTCTCCACATACACATTTCAAATGTGATTAGAGAGGTTAGTTTTTGTTTTTAGGAAGTCTCACAAACAAAAGCCAGAGTCCTGGACAACCTTGAAAATAGGACTGTTCTCATGAAAAGATGATAAAAATGTTTTGCGTAAAATTTCTATATGTTTCATAACACCAAAGCTGAAGAATGCTTCATAGGGCAGAGGGAGATTGTAAAGCACTCGGTCACTTACACAGCCATGGCAAATTTTCTCTTCCTGAGGCTCTCTGTATTGACATGTGGCATTTTCTCCACCTTCTTATTGATAAAGTCTAATGGATGGACCCCCAATAAGTTCAAATACTGATCTTTCTGCAGTGCCTTTTATCAATGAAAGCTTATAATGTGAGACTTTTAAAGGATTCCTTTCTCTTTTTTGTTCTGTAGAAATAACTAAGATCAAATATCTTTATGGAGAATAAAAATAAAAGTTGTTTTAAGAAAAGTGACTTTTTTCAGGACATATGTATGTTGTCAGAGATGGGAATAGTTTTAATTGGTTCTAAATTCAGACTGCTATTGATATTTGTCACTGGCATCTCTGAAGCTAAGCTCAGTGCTCTCCAAATCCTGACTTTCACAGCTTGAATAATCACCTACTCTTGAATATGGCAGGACCTCTGATTTGCTTTTTACCAGTAAAATGTGGCAAAGGTGACAGGCTGCCTCTTCCATGGTTATCTTGTCAAAAACACCTATTTTTTAAAAAATAGCCCAGGAGATTTCACTGCTAGCCTGATGTTGGTAAATCCCATGGCTCAAGGAATGGGCTGTAGGAACTGAGGTGGCTTCTAACTGACTATATTCATCCCACGCTATATTATGGTTCACTTATTGTGGCTTCACTGTATTGTGGAGTTTTTAAAAAAATATATCTGGGCCTGGAGATTTAGCTCAGTGGCACAGTGCCTGCCTGGCAAGTGTGAGGTCATGAGTTCGATTCCCGGTACTGGAAAAAATAAATAAATAAATAAATAAATATATCTAATTCTGTATTGTGGAGTTTTTGCTATATCTTGGGATTTTGTAGTCTATAGCTATTTCTACAATATTGATGATTTTAATTCTATTTGCCTCAAAATTTAGAACAATATAAAAATATAAAATGTTAATTCAAATTAATATTTTAAAAGTATTAAATCAAAATAAAATACAGTATTTCATCAGCAGATGAATACTTCACTGTACACAATGGAAATGCAGTTCGCCACTACCGCTTGCACAAATTTGCCAGCATGAGATTGTACACAGCACACTATTGGCTGATGGAATGGAAGGTGACCAACCACAGCACTGTGTTCTGTATCCTGGGCACTGATTGGCTAAGTGACTCCAGCATCTGTTTGCTCTCCTACACCTTGCCCTTATGTTCAGGGTCTCTCCTTGTGTTTAAGAGCATATGAAGTGTTTATTAGAGTGTGGGAAAGGTTAATAAGAGAGTGGAAAAGGTTTATAGGAGTGTGGGGAGGGTTTAAAAAGCTGTAAAATATGTGTAAGTAATAAAATAAATATAACCCCGCTACTTTACCAATTTTCAGCTATCATGGGGATCTCTGGAACCCCAATGGGTGAGGGATCAGTGTATTGGGAAATGCTTGAACCTGCAGTCATACACTGGAATGGAGTCGGTTCTACCAATAATACAGAGGAAACTGAAACAGATGTCTCCCAAGGTAGGATTAGCAGAAGAATGGCAGCCTGGCAACACCCAAGTGTAAGTGAGTGAGTCTGCGCGCGTAGGCACCACTGAAGCTCGGAGACAGTATGTGCACGCTGTGTGATGGGCTGTTTGTAGTCATAGTTTTTTGCAGCAGTAGTAAACTAAATAGGCAAATGGCTCTCCAAAGACCTTTCTGCTTAGCACACATTTCACAACTATTTTGTCAAGGCAACCAATAGTTTTCACATGTGCTTTTAAAATCTAGCTGCCATATTTTTACAATATCATTTTTGCATTCTGATGCAAGTAAAATCGGCATCACATAGAGAAAGTTCAAGGTCTATTTTCAGTCGGAGCATTATCCTAGTTCCTATTAGAACGTGGGTCAAATGAGTGCTGAGTACTGGGATTCTGAGCATGGTAAATTGAATCCAAGGAACCAAATCTCTAGGAATCCTTTCTTGAGTAGAGGCCTCAAGCTCACTCTTCTCAGATGAAAGATTGAGACTTTTGTACCCTTGAGCCTGCCATGGGTGGCCTCTTGTTGATTCCTGATACATCCTCCAGGAATCTTTCTTCTTGTCCTTGTTCAAAGTGCTTGATTTCTTTTTAATTGCACCAATCTCTTTAGCAGCTTCGCTCCATTTCCTTTGTCCTCAAATGTACACATAATTTCTTCTGGGCCAAAATCTGAGGTCTGCAAAATTTTATGTTCTGCCATTTGTCCCCAGTTGTCACTATAAATCTGGCTAAAAGCAACAAGTGATACCCATGCCACAGCCTGAATGTTGGGCAGGCTTGAAATTTTCTCCATCAGATTAATTAGTTTACTGCTCTAATTTCAGTCTCTTGCAAATTCTCAGAGAATAGGCCAAATAAAGACAAATTTTCTGCCAGAGCACAGCACATGGAGCCTGTAGTCCAAGCGCCAATCTAATATTTATTCTGAGCAGAAAGCTTTTGAACCTAGGCTTTACTGTCCACATTCTTTCTGGCATTTTAATCTCTGGAACTCTGACCAGAATCGCCTAGTTCTAAGGTTTCTAAACCACATGGTCGGGTAGTCGAAGGAATGACTCCATTTCCCTGAAATATCTACGATTCTCTCATTTTCAGTATGAGTGACTTTCTTATGGCTGGGACACAATACCCAATACCCACCATTAATTTAAAGGATGGAAAGATTAATTTCCTCACGCTTTCAGTTCATGATCAGGTGGCTCCAAAGAAAAAATATCATGGAGGAAGAGTGAAAGACAGCAAAGCTGCTCAGAGCTAAAGGACAGAACCAAAAAAAAATAGGTATAGACAGAACATTCGTACTACCCAACACCATGTCTCCATGACCCACCAAAACGCACATAGGAACAGGCTTTATTAGATTAAGTGTGGCTTAACTCAATGAATTTACATACCAGGATTAAGGATCACAAGTATTAGGATATCAACATTTTAATAATATTTTTTCAATTACCCTAAACGTTAGGCCTCAGAACCAATATATTATCTATCAAACTTATGTATTTCTCTGCCTGTTTTTTCTAGTTATCATCAATCTCTATTCTCTCATAGTTATATCTCTATTCCTATATCTTATCTATCATCTCTATCAATTATAACTATTTCTCAGTTGTACCTATTGATATATCTATCTCTAGACTACCCATTTATCTATCTTTCCAAAGAATGATCTATGATTTATCAATGGGCTTTATGATAAACAATTTGATAAACTCTAAGACCTGCAATCATCCATCTAGAGACTCAAGGGACCTCACATATAAGTTCCAGTTTAACTGCATGAGGAGATCCATGTTCAGCCAGGTGCCAAAGTTCTTTCTTAGTCAGCCTTTCTGTTCTATACAAGTTTGCTTGGATAAGGGTCATTCACATTCACAAGGGTGGAGAAATGTATTTAAATGTTCACGTTATATAAAAGCACACTCACAGACACACCAGGAATAGTGTTTAACAAGCACCTGTTACCCCCATGACCTCGTCAACTGGGCGCATAAAATATACCATCGCACCATCCCCACGAATGGAGCACACTTGTGTGATGGAATACTTCTGTTTATATCTAAGAGTAGCAATCCTTTTATTTCACTAAATACATTTATATTCTCAAAGTGCTTTTCCACAATTCAAGTTTCCTACACACTACCATTTTATGTTCAGTATTATTACTGTTAGGAAGTCAGAGTAGGATTTAACAAATTTTGTTTCACAAAAGGGAAAGAAATTGCTCAAAAGGAAAGAGCAACTGGGATGGGGGAAAGGAGAAAAGGAAGGGAAGGTTATACATATATATTTATATATATATATACATATATATATATATGCACACACAAGATAGCTAAGAAAATTGTACTACTAATTTCTATTAGTTCATTGAAAGGAATAGTTAGCGCTCAGTGCTAATATTGTTTGATTGATGTTGCATGCTTGTATCTTGTAATCTGAGCAACTATATGAAATGTAATAACCATTGTTAATTTCACATCATCTTGTCGTGGAAGTCTGTATTGTTTTTATTGTTTTTTCTCTCTTTAAAGAAAACAGAAGAAAAGAAATCTGTTTTCACTGTCAGATATTTGTTTCTGCATAGTCAGTAACAACAAACACATGTCCTAAAAAAACCCTTCAACTTCCTACTTATTTTATTTTTGCTGGATCCGGGTATTTGCACAGAGCTAAATCTGAGCCCTATTCTTGATTTTTTGAGACAGAGTCTTACTAGATAGTTCAGCATGGCATTAAATTCGCTATGTATCCCAAACTGGCCTCAGACTTGCTATGATCCTCCTGATTCAGCCTCCCCAGTGCTCAGATTACAGGCATATGCCAATGCACATGGATTTCAACACTTTTTATTTTTTTTTAATTTTGAGGTAGAGTTTTGATACATTTCTAAACTTCAGGGGCTAGACGTGCCTCCAAATCCTCCTGCCTTAACCACCCAGCATGCTGGGATTAAGATGTGTTCTACCTTACCTGGCTAAGCTCTTATTTTCTTATTCCAGTTCTAACCACTTGTGTTGTGATTGTGAGCTGCTATTTACTGAACACTGACTTTATTCCAGTAGCATACAAAGACTGTATGAACAATTTTAATCTTTAAAACAATTTCATGAAAATAAGCCTATCGTTTTCATTTAGAATATGAAGACACAAAATTGGAGTTAGTAGGTGATTTATCTTACTATTAAATGAAAGCACAGGTATTTGCATCCAAGTCCTTCTCTTCTGAATTTTTATAAACCTCTTCTCTTTATAATTCAAATATATAGAATTTTGATAATTAACATATATTAGTAATAAGTAAATACTAGCTAGGTGTGGTAGCATATACTTGTAATAGCAACTATTTGGGAGACTGAAGGAGAAGGATCACAAGTTTAATGGTACCCTGGGCAAACCAACAACACCTAATCTCAAGAAAATAAATTTTAAAAGCTGAGGGTGTAGTTCAGTGTTCCCTGGACAACCAAGCAATCAACCAATCCATCAGCACTGATTTTTCCTTAAATTTACTCCTTGAAGATATAAAAAGCTCCATTTTCTGATGGAGTGTGCAGTGGATATTTCAGGATCTAAGCATAAATGAAACAAAAATCCTTACACATTTGTAGAAATGATCTGCCTACTAACATATTTCTCTTGGGTTGACTGGTAAAAAGGATAACAAAAGCTAACTTTCACATGCTTTGATTTTAATAGTGTTAAATCACAGCATTCAATATCCTTTACGATGTATTTCATTAGTATTTTCTCACTACAAGTAATTTTATTCTCACAATCTCTACCAAAAAAGAAGGGATTTACAAGCTAAGGCTTCATTTGTCCTGGATTTGTACATTAATTTCAAAGAATCATAATTTTTCATTAGTGATTTATAAACACTACTAGAGCTTCTCAAGATTATTTTTAAGCACTCTACTCTGCAATACTAATTTACCATAAATTACTTAATGATAAAGTCACTGAATTAGCAAGCACCTTATTTTATAATCCTGATGTGATATATTAACAGCAGAGTTTAAAGGTTCTTTAAGATACCTAGGTTTGTCTCTGATTAGTTTCCTTTGCAGTTTAGACACTCTGCCTTCCCAAATCCTGTGGTAGTAAAATCACAGTGAGAGCTCTGGCGGTGCTGGCTGGAAGAGCCCTGAGAGGCTGATTATTAGCACACTCTTTCAGCCTCTCAACTTCAGTGACGTCACACAAGTGGTCTGAAATCTGCCTGGGGTGATATATTTATAGCATGGAAAATCAAGAACGATGCACATTGCCTTACCTGTTAGGCAAACCACTTTCTTAGCACACTAAAGTAAATTAGAGTTCATAAAAAATAAAGTCATGCAAGCTAATTTTAAATTAAAATAAGGAAATTTAGAAACTGCTAGCTATAAAATTCCTGCATTTGATGAAGATAATAAAATGTGTACAACTTGGCAGATTTTAGCTAAACAAATAAAAGTTTTCTGTTAAGTACTGCTGACTTTGATTGTTCTATTGAAACAGTTAATGTTTAAGTGTTTGATCAATCTTACATGTCTATATTTATTTACCTAAGTATCCAAATTGAGGATATCAATATGTAATACAATAACCATTGTTAATTTCCTATCACCTTGTCTGAGATTCTGTATTGCTTGTATTCCTTTTGTGTTATTTTCTAAATGTATGTGTGTGTGTTAGGATGTTTCCGTTCTTTTATCTTTAAAATAAAAAAAAATTTTAAAAGACTGAGAATTGATCATTTTGTAAAATGAATTAGTTACAAATGTTTGTAGATAAACAACTTGGTCTGCCAGGCTAAATTGTCATGCTGAATAGAAGTATATTTTGCTTTAAGCAAAGTTTTTATAATTTATTTTTAAAAGTTGATATTAATCACATTTACCACCATTGTAAGGAAGAGATAAAGAACAAAATCCAGAGGAATAGACACCTTAGCTTGTACACTCAATAAGTGACAGCTTCAAAGAGTTTACTTTTTGACCTCTGAAACGTGAGTTCAACATAAAACAGTAGCAGATAAACTGAGATATAATAAGAAGGTATTTTTGCACAAGATGCAAATCAAGGGGAAGATAGCACTTATTTATGCCAAGAGTAGTTAGTGTGGCTCCTCTAATTAGCTGGAAGAGGAAAGCACTGCATGGTAAAGAGAGATTTGTTTAACAAATAAGTTACTATGAGGGCAAATACTCAGGACGGACATTAAAATTTGGAAAATATATTAGCAACCTATTCCAGAACTGAGCTAATGTGGACTGAGCCATATGCTTTGTTGTATTCTTTAACCATAACGTAGTTTTTCAACTATGATAGTAACTAAGTGTCAAGAGTCATATATCAACAGCCCCTAGCTAGGGAAAGAAAGCTGCAAAAACCCTCTAGATAGTATCTGCTTTATGTACTTCCATAATTTTACCTTTTCTATACTATTTCTTTGCATTTAAAATGCCATGTTAAGCTAGTAAACAACTAATTTTATTTTAATACAGTGAGTCCACAAAGGGCACCTACAGTTAGTTAACACTTATTTTGAAAAATAAGCTTCTTCCTAATTGTTGCCAGCAGTTAAACTATGTGACCTTTAAGAACTAACTTCACAATAAAACTTCACCAAAACATTGTGTATTTGCAATTCAGTGTTCATGAATTCACTTAATCCATTAACCTTACAGTAAGCTAATAGCTACTTCTAGTTCAAACAGCCATAGTATTAATAAATATTGTACTGCAGGCTCTGACAAGCCAAAAAGGAAAAACAAAGCATATCTGACTACAGTTATTGGTTTATGTAATTGATTAAAATGTTTGAGTAAAGTAAGTTTAGTGTTAAAATGTTAAGATTATATAAAATAGAAATAAGAATTAAGTACCTCCTCAAAAGAGCAACAAAGTCCAGCAATGAAAACCAGAGTTGCACTCAGGACTGTGCAATCCCATCATGCACCACGTCATTGATGCCCTAACTCCTCCCGTCCTCCATTATTTTATAAGCTCTGTGAAGTACCCAGAATCAAAATGGAGATCAAGGACACAACCCTCCAAAACACCAGGCTTGTCCATGACTCCTGACGCACAGCCACCCTCCTGACACACCACCTGGCTACCGACATGGAGCTTCCCATAGAGTCTTTCACATTGGAAAATCCTCTAGAAGGTCCCAGAACTCAGGAAAATGCTACACTCATGAAGTGGCAGAAAGTTGTAACATCTTTTGTCACCGTCATAATGGACATGATCAAAACTTGACAACAAAAGACAAGTTAACAAGAGAAAAAGGTCACATTTACTTAATCAATGTTTTATGGGATATGAAAGGTTTTAGAAATAAAGACCCCAAAACCAATGAAAGATTATATATGTTTGTGGTTCGATTTGATGTAGAACTGATAGCCTCATGGAAATGTAATTGGACAGAAGCGTGCCAGAGCAAGGACAAACCAGCAAGGCCACTCTGTTCAGATCCTTCTAAAGCTATCCACACCCCACTCCTTGTCCGCCATACCTGTAAGGAGTAGGGCCCATGATGCAGGAGTGCTCTCAAGGGAGAAAGGAGATAGTGAAATAGCAATTTTTATAAATTTTATGGATCACAATAGGAAAGAGCAGTGTTCATTTTTATGATCTTCTTTGAAGAAGAGATACTCTGGGTTCCGAACGTTTTTGAAATCAGTCAGGACCTGGGCACATCAAACATAAACTCCTTAACTGGCAAGCGCAAGGTCGTGAGGTCGGTTCCCGGTACCGGAGAAAAACCAAAAAAAAAACAAAAAAAAACAAAAAAAAACATAAACTCCTTAAGTAACAAATGTTTAAATTTTTTCCCCTCAGAAAAAGTCTCAGTAAGATTCAAGAATGGGCGTGTGAAGAAGTCAACTAATTAGCTCAGTGACTTTGATGTCGCAAACTCACTGTCTCCTGTGGAAAACATAACATCTCTCCAAAAGAATGGAGCAGCCGCTGAACAAGCATAAGGACCATCTAGACCTGTGCAAGAATCTTACAATTTCCCCTTGTGACAGTACCAGCAGACATCTGGTTCCCTATCCCTTCCTGCAAATTCCCCCATCTGCCTCCATTGTGAGGCAGAGCTGGGTTTACTGCTTTCTGTTCTTTACTGCATGAATGTGTAATAAAGCACTTTCTTTTTGGAAAAATTGGTGCCTCAGTATTGGCTGCTGTGTGTGTTTAGCAGTGAACCTGGCTCAGTAGTAATTGTGAGCACAAAAGAGAGCGGGGGTGTAATGAATTGTTATATTTTATCTTCTGCTGACACTTGAGCCATTCTCACTCTTTACTCAAATTTAGAAACCAAATACCACATTATTTTATTGGAATCCAAGGTAAATTTAAATAAATCCTCTAGTTTCATTAGCTTCTAGTTATTTCTTTTCATCTTTGATTTTAGCTGAACAGTGAAGACGTACCTTTATTATTTCTGTTACAATTAACAGCTCTGTAGAGTCACTGTGGTAATTATTGCTTAAATTGTCTTTCAGGGACTTGGAACTAGCCTTGTGCATCTCAAGACCTTTGGACATCAGAAGACAAGAACTCTTCCTACCGGACATAGTGACACCACGATTTCCAGAACATGCATACTAGGAAGAGCCATGGAATTTGATGATGTGTCCAGACACAGGTCTCTTGCTACCTTGTCTCATTTCCATGCATGCTTACACCACCTTGCCTCTTATTATGGCTTGGATCTAGATGGCCTCCCAAAGCCTCATGCAATCATGGTGGGGCTTTTTCAGAGGTAGCTGGATCTAGAGTGTGTGACACTGGGATTGCTTCATGGTGTGAGGCTAGGATCAAGGATACTAGGGTTAAGCATGTGAGTGCTACCCAGCCTCAGAACCCTGAATAAAATATAAGGGATAGAAAAAGCTGTCTCTTGCTTGCTTTTGCTGTCTTCTCACCGCAAATAACTGTTTCCTGCTGTGATGCCCTCTGCTCTGTGCTACTCTGCCTTCGAGCCAGTCAACTATGGACTGAAACTTCTGTGAACTGTAAGGCAAATGAACTTTTCCTCCTTTAACTTTGGGTGTCAGATATTTTGTCTCAGCAATAAGAAGAGTAACGAACATCTCTCTTTAAACAGTAAGTACCCTGAACCTTATCTTAGAGAGAAAAACTTAGTGCTCTCCTGTCTTTCCTTGGGTGGAACCTCATAAATTAGATTTTTCCTCTGCTGCAAAACTTATCACTTCAGTGACTGACATACTCCGTGGTGGATAGAATAAACAAGCTTAATTCAGTGTCAGGCAGACAGGAGACCTTTGGGTGGTAAGGGAGACTACTTCTGAGGCTTCTCATTTTCCTTCAGTTCAAAGTACCCATCATGCCAAGGGATAGAAGATCAAGATAGGGGATTCTAATTCTTTACTTCACACCTACTACTTGATTACCTAGAAAAAATACACAAATACAAATGAGCTGTTACACTACCCAAGTCTTGTGCTGCTTAGGTGAGGTACCTGAGTTACTGCTCCTCTCTAATCTTGCTTATCTTTGGCAGAGGATGCCGATAGACTAGAGGTCACTCTTCAGGTCAAAACCAGCTGCCTCTAAGAGGACTGCCAGAGCAACACCAGATAAACTCAAAATTTTTATAAACCCATGTGCATGCTAAATAACCCCCGCCAGTACCAAGACAGTGAACAACTGCCAATAAGATGGCTAGAAAAAACTGTAGAGTGAAAAGAGTGCTACCCCCAATCCCAGAAAATCTACAGCCACTCCCAGAAAAGAAATGAATATTTCTCTCTTGTGTTACCTGCTCCTCCTGTTCATTTCTTTTACACTATATCTATAAGATCTAGATTCTTATGGGTCAAAAAATTCAACTACAGCCAGGGATGGTACTCCGCTCTTACAGTTCCAACATTCTGGGTGGCTGAGACAGGAAAATTCTCAGTTCACACCCAGCCTCAGCAATTTAAAGACTTAGCAAAACCTGTCTCAAAAAAAGAAAGGCTGAAGGAATAATTCTACATGAAAGCCCTGAGTTAAACCCCTCTTTCTACTGGAAAGTAGAAAGAGGAGGAGGAGGAAGAGGAAAAGGTGGAGAAGAATGAGGGACAGGAGGTGGAGGAGGAGATGAAGGAGGAGCAGAGGAAGGAGAAGGAGAGCAAACGGAAGACAGAAAGATAAACAGCAAGAAAAAGAAGCAAAAATAGATGTTGAATTGCAGCCAGGTAGGGCTGCATGAGCCTAGAATTCCAAGAATCTGGAAGGATGAGGCAGGAAGATCACTAGTTAAAGCCCAGCATGGGCAACCTCCCAGTGTGACAATATTCTGTCTCAAAATTTAAAATACCAAAAAGTAGCTGATGATTTAGTTCAGTGTGACAAATCTGAGTTTAATCTCTAATATGGAAAAAAAAAAAAAAAAAAACGAAAAACTTGAATTGCAAGTCCATCTCCCACATGTAGTTTTGGCTGACTATAAAAATCCCCTCGGGTGTTCAGTCAGTACTTGGTCATGTTATTGGTTCCACACTTCTGAGAAGGAAAAAGGGGAAATTTGGTTACACAAAGGAAGAGATGCTCAAGATGTTTTCCGGTTATGATGACTTTATGCCTCAGGAATCACGTCAGACAGCATGGGTTACTTCCAACTCAGAAAACTCACTCAGATTTCTTTGATGTCCAGAGTTTTTCATGAGGCTTCATGATGTTGGTGTGATTAACTCAGATTTTGGTCACATAAATTTCTCCCCATACCACCAAGCTTGAGTCACCTGTCCCAAAGCCCCAACCTACTACTCACAAGAGGGATCTTTCTGGTTGGAGCCTCCTGGGTAACTTGGTTAGCAGAAGCAACAGGATGTGATAGAAGAAGCCATGTGAATAATATAGGCGCTTCAATCCCCCAGGGAAGTGCAACTTTTCTAGTCACTTCCTGCAAGCCTAGACAAAGACCAGATCTCTCTTCTGGTAAATTCTTCCCTGTACATACACTAAGGACCAAATGTGTCATTTAACCATTTGATTCAAAGCAATCATATGTATTTAGCACATACCACTATCTGAATGTAAAACTGTTCAAAGCTTAACTAGAAGAAAAGATTTACTTGCAGTTTTCATTAAAACATTATTTATTCTATTCTCTAGTTAATATCTCTTTTCTCATCATTTGGTATATATATATGTGTATATATATATATATATATATATATATATATATATAGTCTTATTAGGTATTAAAATGTCAAATCTGCTTCCTTGTTAAATATTTTCCCTTAAATGTGCCTTGTGTCCTACCATCTTTACTGCTCATTATTTGCCAGTTTAATTACTTTTCTTCATTCAAAGTTCTCTGCTAGCCAGCACAAACTTAGGCATTACAAGTTCCCTACCACAGTACCGTAAAGCAAGTTGAGTTCACTGTTAATAATGTCCTATCAATTCTTTTTTTATATTTTTATTTTAAAGATAAAAGAACAAAAACATATTAACAAACACACAAACATTTACAAAATAGCACAAAAACAATACAAGAAATACAGAATTTCAGACAAGGTGGTAGGAAATTAACAATGGTTGTTGTATTACATGTTGATGTCTTCAAATTCGTTCCTCAGATAAACAAACAGCAGAGTGTCTTATCAGTTCTTATTGCCAGGTAAGGTGTGTTAGATCCCTGCTGATGTAGGTCTGTGTCCACCTTCTTCAAGAGAAGCAGCACCCTTTCATTCACGCTTGTACCGACCCTGAAACTCAGAGCAGGACCTCACTGAGTAGGCTATGATGCTTAAGAGGATAGTTTCTATGATTCTCAGCTGTTAAGTGTTCATTATAAATTAAACGATAGAAAGTTCAGCCTGGAGACCGTACTGTACAGCAAACATCCCAAGAGCTGAGAACTGTAAGAAGTGAAAAAGGCAGTTCTTATTAAAAACTGCGTCTAAAAACTAGAGTCACTAATACCTCCTGGTAGCGCTGCCTCTTTCCTTTGTCTCTTGTTAGATTCTGCCCAGTGCTACACATGCATGAGAAAGTGATGTCCAGTGATAGAAACAACAAGCAGTATTAAAGCTAAGCAAGCCATATTCCCTGGGTTCATATAACCACTTAAAACGTAAATATTATTAGCATCAAAAATTTGTAGGTGTTGTGAGGTGTGGAAGAACTGAGAGGACAGCAACTTAGATGTATGAAGATTGCATTAGGGGCACATCAAATCATGTGAGCTCCATCAGTACCCCCATTTGAAGTATTCATTTTCCTGGTTCCCTTTAAAAACTCTGTACATGTATTACAGCAGGGGCAGTCGCCCGCTGACACTACTCCTCTCCACCTCCCCTACCAGCTGAGTCTAGGTACATAGAATCCAGAGCTCAGTGCAACAGTGCAGGGTGAGCATCCAAGGTACAGCACATAGAGCTGAGAGCTGCTTTGGACCAGCCATGTGCTTCCCAAGGGATGGACTGACATCCCATATTGGAAAAGATAGAGCACTAGAGAGTGTAAGGCAGCAGATGACAGACAGGCTCAGACTCTGGGATCTAAAACCCACAGAAGCAGGACAGGCTGATTAATCAGAAGCACACACAACCAGTAGCAAAACCAAAAATAGGATAAACGATGGTTCAAACCCAGTGACGAGAGGTGTCTACAAGGGAAAAAAAAAAAAAACCACCAAGTCTCAGAGAACTGAAGAAAAAGAAAAAGGAAAAGGAAAAGGAAAAGGAAAAGGAAAAGAAAAAGAAAAAGAAAAAGAAAAAGAAAAAGAAAAAGAAAAAGAAAAAGAAAAAGAAAAAGAAAAGAAAAAGAAAAGAAAAAGAAAAGAAAAGAAAAGGAAAAGAAAAAGAAGGAGAGAGAGAAGACAGAGACAGAGACAGACAGAGACAGAGACAGAGAGATTTAAGAACCTCGGAGCATCTTTGAGATCCTGGAGTTCTTCACAGGATGAATCCCCCTCCCCTCATTTTCTGGGACAGCTTCTGGTTGGTATGTAGAAAAAAAAAAAGAAAGAAAATTTTAACAATTTCAAATAAACTGAATCATTTAAAACAAAAGTATCACTTACTATTTTCATGATGAGTTTAGTGGATGGAACTCTGTGAACTTTTCCTCCTCTTCTCATCATTTCTCATTTTCTTCTTATTTTTGCTCAATATGCAATGTCTCCTGGGGAACCTGTACTTTCTGTATATATCTGAGATGTAATATAAATTGAATGTTTTGCAAATCCATACTATATCTTAAAACACTGTGGGTCAAACACAAACTCTTAAAAGCATTTTTAAAATTATCTGAAGTGAATCCCACTTAATGCATGGCAGAGAGATTTCAGACTTTGTCATTGTAGTAAGGCTGATTTTTGAGCACAGTGAAAAATTACAGCTGGAGGACATCCAGATCCCAGCCCCAGTACGAGTGACGCTGAGAAAATGGACTTGAGCTCTCATAATCTCAGAATATTCATGCCTAAATTATTACATCTGTAAACCTCCTAGGCTCACTCCCATCAGACGGAAAGACCCCAGTAAGTGGAATCATAAGCATATAAAGATTTGTGCTAGAGAATAAACTGAGAAAAGTCAACAGTGTTAAACTGCAAATACTCAGGATAGTCTACATTTGTCAAAATATTTGTTGACCAGAAACTAATTTTTAAAAAATATTTCAATAATTGCAGTGAAGTCTTCCTACCAATATTTTGCAACACTAACTTTGAAGGCACAAAATCAAAATGAATAAAAAAGCAATAAATGGCCTCACGCAGGAGGTGTTCTATGAGGACTTCACGTTTTCAGTGTGATGAAAGAGATGTGAAAAAATAAAGTTCCTAAAATCTCATTTCATGGCATTTTTACTCTTTTGCAAAGTTTCCAGCTTTATTAAAATTCGCTAAAGTTTCAATGAGAAACCTTGTGAAATAAGGTGATATGTATCATTACCTCCACTTCAAAGGAAAAACATTATCTCAAAGTTTACTAATAATTACATTCTCATTATCTCCGGTACCACTGGGCTATTGCAAGTTGATAGACAACCCAGCTAATAAAATCTAGAACATTTCAAGGAAAAACACACTCAATTGTAATAAATTAGCATTTGGTTAAGGGTTTTAAATAAAATGGAATATATTACACAATCTTTTTTTACACTGTACAACTGAGTAGATTTCTTTCAAATATTCTGAGTAGTTCATCTTCTTGATATGATAATACACTCACTACACTTTCAAAGCAAAAGAAATTACTACCGACCAACAGCATATTGAAGAACTAGAACTCATGATAGAATAAAAAAAGCCATTTTATTTAGATTCTTATGTGTTCACTCAAATATACTCTTCAGAACTCATTTGTCCCTTGTCCCGAGATAAAAAGCAGAGCAAGTTCCATTTCCTCTTGTTCCTTATAGATAATATTGTCCGGATAGTAAAATATATACCTATTAAAGATGATGATAAACTTCAAAGTAACTGTTCTACCCCACAGCCTGTGGAAGTCATTAGAGACAAGTGTGGCTGAGAAGGTTTTCTTTCTTCTTGGAGTATTCTTAAGGAACTGGTACAAAGCTATATGAAACCAGAAGATATAACAGACTGAATGTTCAGAGCTCAGGGTCTCTGTCAGTTGTATCTATTAGGTAGAAGGAAAGACCATGTCATCTAGCTGGTCACCGGGTTATGTTCTGCAATAAGCAAGCTGAAATTCTCAATGGTTTAAACCACCTACATATCCAGACACATGCGCGCGCGCACACACACACACACACACACACACACACTGGTCTTACCTCAGTGAGAATCTAATGTGGACATCAGGGATTCTCTTCCATACACTCAGGTCAAGGTCTGAAGCTCATCTGTGGAGACACTATTTCAAACATCTGATATCCTAGGCTAAGGATAAAGCAACAGAGTATTATTTGTGGGATACTTTATAAGCCCGACCCCAAATTCTGACCTATTATTTCTTTCTAATTTTCGTTGACCAGAACCTGGTGAAAAACCATCAGCACACTCATGTTCATGACACATGGTCAGTTATATCCACTAGAAAATATTCCGCTTTTAAAGAGAAAACAAAATAACAATAATGAAAACAAAAACAAAACAACACAAAAACAGTAAAAATGATACCTAATTTCAAAACAAGGTGACAGAAATTTAACAATGATTATTATATTGCATAGTTATCTTCAGTGACGTTGCTCAAATTGCTAAATGTAAGAATGCAAGATTAATTAAGTAATTATAGAGAATAAAAATAATAAAAGGAAAAAGAAAATATTATGCTAAGTGAAATCACTCAGGCAGAGAACAAATATACACCTGTTCTCACTCATATGTGGAGTCCAAAACCAGAAATAAAATAAGATGTATGAAAACAGGCATTAGAAAAGTATTTATCATGAGTGGGAGAAATCAAATGAAAAGGGTGAAAATATATATAATAAATGTCTTGAAATCTTATGCATAATGTGAGAACTTGATTAACTAATTTGCATTATATACTGGAAATTTGCTATGAGAGTAGCTTTTGGGTATACTTACCGCCAAAATAAAATTTAAAAATTACTGTGTGAGATATTTATATTAATTTACTGAGTGTCATACACTGTCACCTATATACTTTTAACCATCATGTCATTATATTGTATACTACATAAATAACAAAGTATAAATAGGTGTATCAAAAAATTAAATATATATACATTGGGCAATCATTCAAGAAAGTGTAGTCCTTTTTATTTCCAAGTAGAAAGTAAAAAATGTTTTGGCAAACACGTTTGGTTCCTGTTTTATTCATCCTGACCCTGTGGCAACCAACAAAGTTGGATGCTAGTTGAGTGCTCCAAGTGAGAAGACGTGAAATACTGTCATCCAGCTCTCTTGCAAAAACAACTGTCTACAGAACCTTCTTGTAAATTCTTCACCCCTGACAGCTTTGTGAGAACAGAATGTAGATCCTAATATACAACCCTCTCTAACTCCAAGATCAGCTGAGCATGTTGGTCTTTCTTCAGTGTGAGTTAGAAAGCAAGGAATCGGCTCAGTGCAAACTAAAAAGAAGACCATCACCCTACCTCTCTCTTTCTCTCCCTCTCTCTGTCTTTCTCTCTCCTCCTCCTCCTCCACATCCTCTCCTCCTCTCATCCTCCTTCTCACTCTCCCTCTTGCTTTGCCCTCTATCCACTCATAGGTCCAGGATTCCTTCGCCTTTATGTAGGAACCACGGCAGACTCACAGCTCTCTCTTCTCTCTTCCTTCTGGCTTGAACTGAACTGGAGTACAAATCTTTTTCTTCATCTGACAGTGGGAAGTGCTGCACCCTGGTGCCCATCATATCTTGGAGTGTCTATTATCACAACCTTAGCCAAACCCGAGGCTAAAATGTGCCTCTGTAGGACTTTTTATATCCTTATAGAATACAGTGCTTTTTAATGTAATATCTGAAGTGAGACACAGATCTCATGCTTAAAATAACTTTTTCATAATATTTTGAGCTGTTCGATAGAAAGGATTTATACTCACACAAAGAGGTTATGCCAGCATACCTCAGAGCAACAGGTTTTCAAGTAATGAAGCAAATTTCACTATCTAATCTTTCCAAGTATTAAAGCACTTGCCCTGAAGGTTAACATGGTTTTCTGCTATTAAAAACTTCATATGCTATCAGGGGAAATTGATTGAAAACAATTAATAATGACATTTAATTGTGCTGTGGTGAAAGAGAATAGCACAAGTGGAAGATAATATTAGATTTGCATTAGGGAAGCAATCATATTAACTGGATTAAAACACTGGCTAATAGTGTCCTTCATTAAGAGGATCATATTGGTCCTATCATTGTGACTACTGAAAGCAGTTTGTCACAATTTTAATGGCACCTGGCCCTGATTATGCCTCTGTCCGTAAAGCAAGTACCGGTGGCGTGCTCCCACAAGAGGAAAATTTACTTTTCCAATCAGTTATTTTATGGACCTGCATGAAACTAAACTACTTCAATTATTTTTTTTTATTTTAAAGAAAATAGTACAGAAAAAGAACAATAGCAAAATACAAACAACACAAACCAAAAATATTAAAAATGACACAGGATTTCAAATCAAACAATAGAGATTAACAGTGGTTGTTATACTACATATTGCTATCTTCAGTGAAGTTGCTCAAATTACCAGATGTAAGAATGGAAGACTGATCAAACCATTAAAGGGAATAAGAACATAATACTTTGAAAGAACGTTAAGGACAATACGTAGTGTCACTTGGCAGGATTGTAGGAATTCAACTAATTCTTAACCTTTCCTGAGATGCTATACCAAGCCATTTTTGTCCAAGACATATTCAGATCCTGATGGGCTTACTTTTCAGAATGGAAAAAAATGTATGTGCTTACGGACATCAGACAACTGATATATCAGTTTCTACAGCTAACACCTATTTCCTCCGGCTTTGTAAGAAATTCCACAGGCTGTGTTTCCACCATCAAGTGTATTTGCTCTAGAATCAATGCAAAAATGCTTAATGAGACTGTTCATTAGATTAAGGAATTTAAATTTTTACTTGTGTCATAGCTGTGCCTTTCTCTATGAGCCTAAGTTCTGCGATGAAGATCCTGGGACAAAAGAGGAGGAAGCACAGGAAGAGGATGTGGCTAAAGGAAGTGCAGAGGCTGAAATCAGAACTTGAAAACTCTTGTGTCCTTTCCCTCACTGAGTAAGAGCACTTTCCTGCCCATATCTCAGGGCATCCAGAGGTGACTGAGCTACTTTAATGAAAAAGAACCAGTATTTTTCTAGTGCTGTGGACCTACGTGGTAGTTTATTGGATTTTCTTTAGGGCCCAGAGGATTCCATGACAAGGAGCTTAATTCATCTTGAGTAGCCCTGAATCTGATTCATCGAAGGTTCAGATGGAGATGGGTTATTGAAGAACGCAAGCTCTATACACATTCAACATGGATATTAGTTTTTCTCCGGTACCGGGAACCGAACTCACGACCTTGCACCTGCCAGGCAGGCGCTTTGCCGCTGAGCTAAATCCCCAGCCCCCTCAACATGGATATTAAAGTGATAGAAGGATCACTGGAGTTGGAATCCCAGGAACTTGGAAAAAGCCTGGAGTAGAATAATAATCTCTTGTCTTTATTCTTCAGGGCTACATGAGAAACACAAAATGTACAAGATATGGTAAAAATATGGTGCATAACAAGTTCTTTCTAAAAAGTATTACAGTAAAACATACTTTGCTATTAATTCCCCTTAAAGTCCTTCTCCTTATGTAGAACACACTTATCTCATCATTTTGCCACTTTCTGAAGTCCTTTTTTGCAAAGATTTAGTTGTACTACTGTAGATGTCTCCGTATCCTGAATTAATTACAAACGTTTGTCTTTTACCTTTGTCCTGACTTTGGGTAGAAAATGGTGCCAGATGCAGTGCACAACCTGGTTCAGAACGCACCACCATGGTTTAGCGCCTGCCTCCCCCTTGAGTGGCACTTAGAGCAGCAGCCCTGACCGCAGTACTAACCACACCTGGTAGCCACTGGCAGAAGGAGACCTCCCACACTGCTTCAACAGCTGGTAAGAATCAGGGGATACTTGCGCTAAGAAGAGGGGAAGAATTTTGAGGGGCTGAGGGATAATGTGTCTTTTATTGTGAAAATGTTTTTCTTTAAATAAGCATCTATGGTTTAATAACCCTTATACGTATGTACACATCTCTAAAGTTTACATATGTGAATGTATATGCTTACATAAACCATCATAAATGTGCGCATATGTGTATACTTGTATACGTGGGTTAGAAAGAAAATATCTCCTCTTGTCTGAGTTTCTGAAGTTTTTGGCAGCTCCTAAGGTCCTCCAGTGATTTCTATTTCTCTTTACGTTTATCTCTTGAAATAAGGAAAAGTAGTGGTTATAAGAGCAGCAAAGAGACACCAAAGACGTGTACAAATCAAAACCATGAGAGCTGCCTTTCATTTTGTGCGAAGTTCCCTCTAGCTCACGGCTGAGGACAGTTGGCCAGCTTTGTCCCTAGCAGAACCAAGAAAACACTGGGGCCATCGGTCCTTCAGTGGAAAATGCAGACTTTTTGCCAAAGATTTCTTGTCAGACTCTGAGAATACAAGCACTCCAAAACTGCTAAATTTCACTACCCCAGACTATATTTAACTAGCAAACTGAAGATCTTATTGTCCCTCCGGTAACAAGGCCCCTCTAGATTTGAAAGCTGCTGACCCTTTTTTCCTTCCTTTTATTTTCTCACATTGTTCATTTCTAGTGCAATAACCTGGTTACTACAGAGACACAGAAGTGGTGACGTGATGTCCACCTACAAATGCTGGGTTATGCACACACACACACACACACACACACACACACACACACCTATGTACCCAAGTGTGCACATAGTGATGAGAAGACAAATGAGAGATCATGTTCATATTATCTAAAAGTTTCTTTCAGTAACAATATAATAGCCCTCAGGAGTCAAGACTCTACTGCTAATAAAGCTGTACCTGTGAAATCTACTCAGTTCTACTTCCTCAACTATTTCTTTTGCACAACTCAGGGTATTTTATTCATTAGACAAATAATAATATAATTTCTGGTCCAGGGGAAATCATGGCGCTTCACCCTGGCTCTGCTACTGTATTCTCTCAGAGGGGTTATTAGAAGTCAGGATAATTCATTCTATAAGCAATCACCAAAGCCTTTACCAAGAAATATTGAGATTTAAATTGTCAGGAGAGGGAAAAAAGATGAATTTATTTCCGTGTGTATCAAATAAACAACATCAACATCATAAACTCGTGTTTCAAAGTAATTCACATTTTTCAACCAAATAATAGACCAAACAAATTTGTTACGATAAGGACAACCATGAAACTATCAGTAATGTTTCATTCATTTACAAGTATTATTATAGAATGAAGTCTAAATATTTCTGTGCCTCAGATACTTGAAATTGATTCCCTATCTACCCTGTGTTTCTATTGCCGCACTTAATATAAATGTAAATATAGAAATGATAAATCAATTGTTCCTCAGGGATTGTCAACAGGGAAAAAGCTGTATCTTCTGATCTCTTTAGCTCAGATACTCACGCACACCCTTACCTACCCAATCTCACACACATATCCTACATACAGACAGTCATAAAATAAAAGAGCATAGGTATTATACAAGCAAAAGACTATTTTTCATTTTTCAAAGATGAAAGCAGAGGGAACAACTGAATTTCCTCTTACAAAGAGACTTCATGGCACAATATGAAGAAGAAACAGAACCCTTGAGTGAGTCCCCAAATTGCCTTTATAATAGCTGCATTAGAACAACTATAATAAAGACGTAAATTGGACCAATCATGATTAAATTTGAATAATTAAATTAAATTGATACTAACAAGGGATATTATGCAAGTAAAAGTCTGGCACTTTCACAGCAAGGATAATAGGCATCAAGATAATCTCTCTCGGCTGGGGAATTAGCTCAGCCGCAAAGCGCCCGCCTGGCAAGTGCAAGGTCATGAGTTCAATTCCTGGTACTGGGAGAAAAAAACAAAAAACAACAACAACAAAAGATAATCTCTCTCCTATTCCTGAGCATGTTCCTCACCACTGGGAATGTCCACTGCAAAGTCAAGCCACTGCTTATCAAGTTGTCAAATGATCCAGAATGAATTAAGGCTCAGTAACTATATATCCATTTGGGATTTAGACTGTAACTTTGTCCTCAGTATTTTAAGGACAATTTCATTTCTTAAGGGGGAATTTAAAAAGTCTTTGCCAATAGCCGATGAGTTTCTTGAACTTCAACTGAACATTTTTCAGGATTCATCTTCCTTTTCTCTGAGTCCCACTGCACTGTAAGATGTTTTCTGAATGACTGCATCGAGTCTCACAGACCTGAGTGCTTCAGGGACCACCCAGCACTGCCCACATGCCCACTTTCCTTAACAGTTTCATTCTGCAGCACACACGTGACTCTGCAGACATCACCCACTACATCCCTCTCTGCCATTGAAACAGCTTGGTGTGTTCTTTTCAGAATCAGTCTCTACAATCTCCAAACTCTCTAACACATACCCACCCTTCTCACAGTACTGCCTCCACTTTATTGATTTCTAAAAAACTGGTTTTATCTCAAAGTCCCTTTATTCTTCCTTGCCAATGCTCACGCGTCTAAGCACCTGAAGGTGACACAATGTCCTTGTAGTTTCCTGCTGCATCTTTGAAATATAACTCATTTCACAGTCCTCTAAAATAACACAGGCAGGCTCAGATACAATTTTCATCTTTATCTTTATTTTTAGAATAATAAGGCATTAGAGATTTTAGCATAATTGCAAGCAATTTAGTGTAAAAATAATCTAAGGTATATTGAAAGAGAATGGAAGGCAAGAAAAATTACATGAATATTAGACAGAGTTTGGAACAGGACATTTGAAATATGGAAGAGAAAGGTGACGACCGATTAGTGAAAGATTTGGACTTGTGTTCTGGTGCTGATGCCATTTCTAGCTGGGCTGTGTTCCAGATGTGAGGTTAAGACTGGGCTGTCGATTGAACAGTAGACCACAGAGAGAAGACCCTGGAGGCTGAGAAGGTCGAGGGGCTGAGACACTGGGGCTGTTAAGAGCTTCCACTTTCAGTGACAATGATGTCAGGAGCTGGAATGTAGGAGTCAGATACTAATGTTTTGAAAAATAAAGAAGTGACAAAGATGACCTGTCCAGAGAAAAGCAGGCCAAGGAAGCATTAGAAAAATCAACCTTATGTAATCAGGGTGCCTTACATCTACTTAAAGAGTTCTGTTTCATTCTTACCTCCATATTTTATGAAGAAAAGATACAAGGTTTGCCAGATGCGTCTATCAGTATATTCACGAGATTTTCTCTAGAATCTATTAACGCAGCATGTTATATTTATTGGTTTCCATGTATTTAATAAATCTCATTTTTTCTAGTATAAAATTCACATGGTTGTTTTAAATAATCCTCTTTATATGTTGCAGAATGTAATTTGCTATTAGTTTATTGATGATGTTTATATCTATATTCACAGTGAATCTCAGCATATAACTACTTTGGGATATTTTTGTCTGATTTTGATATCAGGGTATTATTGTAGTGAGTCAGAAGTGTTATTCCACTTGTGTTCTGGGGAAAGTTTTTTGAAAGTGTAGAGTTAATTCATTACATTTTTGGTAGTATTCACCATCAACATTATCTTAGCCTGTTTTCACCCTGTGGAAAATTTCTTGATTGCTAATTCGATGTCTTAACTTGCTGTATTTGTTCTATTCACTGGCTCTGTTTGCTTTATTAAGAATTTACAGTTTTCATGAGTACATGCGGAAAGTTTGTATCTTTCACAGAATTTCTTCTTATCTAATTTTTCCGTGTGCCTTTGTACATTGAATCCTCCTAGAATCCTTTTTATTTCTGCAAAATTGGTAGTAATATTCCCTTTCCAATTTTTAAACTAGTACATAGTCTTAGTACATGATGAATGCATTCATTGCTGGTAGTTGGAACATACACATGATACATCTTATTATTTTTTTTTTTGTACTGGGATTCAAACTCAGGACCTTGCGCTTGCCAGGCAGGCACTTATGCCACTGAGCTATACCCCAGCCCTACATGGCACACCTTAATTCTTTTTATGTCCCTTACCCTCCGTCATCCTCCTTTTCCATGATTTGTCTCTCTCTTTTTCTTATTCAGCCTAATATTTGAACACACTTGCAACTATTCTAAGATTAACTCTTAACTCATTAAGTTCATCTCTTTCACTTATTTCCACTCTCGTTTTGATCTCTTCTTTCTGTTGCTTTGAATTCAGTTTGCTTCTCCACCCACAGTTTTGAGGATGGAAGGCAAGGTATTCCAAAATGTCTTCTAGATCCAGTTGATGTTTATGGTGAGTTCAATCTTCTATTTCCTGTTTAGCTTTAGTCTAATTTTTCTGTCCATTTTAAAAAATAGAACGTTGAAATTCCAAATTTTGTTAAATTGATTTTATGTCTTCTTTCATTCTGCTGGTTTTCATTTTATCAATTTTTGGGAAACAATTTTCAGAGGCATGTAAACATAATTATTTCTGAAAATGTAAGTATTTAAGCACCAAATATCTTTTTGTTTCTAGTAATAATGTTTGTCTGAAACTCTGGTTGTTTCAGACATTAAAGATATTAATGACCAAATATCTCACTTGTTACCTGATTGTATGTTTTCCTTCTACTGTTGAAGTATTTGCATTTACATAGCATCTCCTGTAGAAAACATATAATTGGGTCAGTGTTATTAATTTTGTCAATCACTATCATTTTATTGAAGTGTTTAGTACATTCACATTTGATTACCAATAACACAGCATTTATGTCACCATTTTGTTATTTGATTTCTATTTGTTTAAGTACCTTTTCTGGTTTCTCTTTTGCATATTCCTTTTGATGTTAATTGATCTTTTCAACTATGAAATTATCACTCCTCTCCTTTCTCCTATATTTTTGCATTATTTTCTTAGTGCTTGTACTGAGATTACAACTTACACTGTAGTGAAAAACAGTTGAGTTTAGATTAGTGTCAAGTTATTTTCAAATTTTTGTAAAATAAACAGTGCCCAAATATCCTCCAAGTTTACTTTTGCCCTCATATAGTCATACAGATTACAATTTTTTTTTTTTTTTTTTTTTTTTTTTTGGTTTTTCTCCGGTACCGGGAACTGAACTCACGACCTTGCACTTGCCAGGCAGGCGCTTTGCCGCTGAGCTAAATCCCCAGCCCCCCAGATTACAAATTTTTGTTGAAAGCCTATGATGAGTTCTCAAATTTTGCTCTGTAGTGTTTGTATTTAATCAGATAGGAAGAATAATAATTATAAATAAGATACACTTATACTTTTTAAAAACATTTGCTTATACAGTCATTTTTACTAGTACTCTTTGTGTATATAGATTGCAATTATTGTAAAGCCTTCTCATTTTATTGTTATTTCATAATGTTTGGACTTTTTGTGAGTTTTTCAATTTTTTAAAGAACTAAATTCACTCATGAACAACTCTTTTTTTTTTTTTTTTTTTTTTTGCTCACCTGGGTAAAGCTCATTACATCTTCCCTTTTTGAAGCATTGTTTTGCTGGATATAAAATATTTGTTTTTCTTCATTGCTTGACTTTATTATTTAGATATGCCATCCTTCTGCCTTATAAGCTTCAAGGATTTGATGCAAAGCCTGCTATTACTCTTAATGATAAGCTCTTTCATACTGGACATTACTTCTGTTATTGTGATTGGCTTTTAAAGTTTGACTTTAAAATGTGGGGTATGGATCTCTTGCATAGGTGTTAAAGAGTTCCCTGAATTTTTCTGGAGGTGTAGATCAATGTTTCTCATCAATTTCAAATTTATTGTCTACCAGAAGATGAACTGATGAAGAAAATGTGGCATTTATACACAGTGGAATATTACTCTGCCATAAAGAAAGATAGATGGGCCATTTGTAGCAAAATGGATTCACCTTGAGATGTTAAGTGAAATAATTCAGAACACAGAAGCTTAAGTACTGGATGGGTTTTTCTTATATGAGACACCCAAAGTAAAGATAAAGAGCAAAATGAAAGATAGATCTTTGTATGTAGGGAGGTAGGAAAGGAATCAAGAGACAGGAGGATGGAAATGAAGGAAAGGGTATGAAAAAAGAATGAAAGTGTGTGTAATAGCTAAATCTTGGAAACAGCCTATAGGTCCATCACCAGACTGATGGATAAAAAGCGATATGGTATTTACACCCAATGGAGTGGTCCTTTGACATAAAAATATTATAAACTTGAGTCATTTGTAGAGAGATAGATGCACCTTGAGATCATAATATTAAGTGAAATAACTCAGACACAAGTTTAAGCAATGAATGGTTACTCTTATATGAAAAATACATATTGAAATAAAATACAGATAAAGGGAAAAAAGAGAGAGAAAAAAGATATCATAACCCAGTAAGAACAAAGTGTCTAAACGTATGCTTTGGCTTGGTACAGCTGTCTTATGTGTTCTTTGGTCTGTAGCCTGATTTTCAAATGATATATATGGTAATTTACTTAATAAGTTCTTACAAGATAAATAAATGAATCTGATACTAACATAGGAGAGGGTGCAGCGGGGAAAAGAACACAACTGAAATGTGTTTTATACATGTACCAGTTCCCTATAGTGAATGTAAACATTATAGACTGCAAACATGTACTAATACAAATCAACAAAAATAAATTCAATGTGACAATGCTGAGATGATAATCTAGCCTAAAATATAAGGCAGCTTCTTATTTGCAGATCCACATTTGGAAAACTAAAATATTGGTCTGAAAAGATTGAGGAAAAACAGGTGCTTAGTGAGCAGAAGACATAAAACAAGAGGGACTAATGTAATCATTGGAAAAATACATGTCTGATATGGATTGTAAAATGAAAATACTTGAAAATTGGGGCAAGGGAATGTAGTTATTGTGTTGTGTATGCATGTGTACATAGAAAATAAGATAACATGGAATTTTTACCGTTCTTTCTGCTCCTTTCTGTTGCTTCTCCCCGCATCTGACTCCTGTTGTGGACGTTTTGTTACTCTTCTTGGTGTTCCACAGATCTCTCAGGCTCTGTTTGCTTTTCATTTGTCTTTGTTTTTGACACTGGATGCTATCAGTTGGTCAGTATTTCCACTAGTCTGATTCTTCTGCTTTTTCAGACATCTTCTCCCACTGCACTGTTAATTTGCATCACTGCACTTTTCTACCCGGGTTATTTGGAAGTTGTTTTAAACACCGTTTCTGTCCTTCTTGCTCCGCCTTCTCCAATCCGTGAGAGAGCCTTCCATACATTTCTGTCATTCTCTGACAGCTCTCATGCTCACGGCTAGTTATAGTAATCGATTCAAAGCTTTTCTTTACTAAATCCACCACCCGACCTGCCTCTGGAAGAGTTTCTGCTGGCCGTTTGTTATTTTTCTATGTGTAAGTCAGGCACTCTTCTTCATTGTCTATTTGTGTAAGCCAAGTAACTGTTGTACTGAAACTGCATATTTTAAGAAAAACATGTAATGTGATGTGATTGGAAACCACTTCCTTTCCTAACGTTTACTGTTACTACTACTGTTTTTGACTCTCGTTTTGTTGACTTTTTTAGCTACTCTGGGAATATACATATTGTGCATTTTACTTCAGGTGTGGTTGTAAAATTGTCCACTAAGCTAGCTTACACATTAATGACGAAGTATGAAATTAAAGGTCTTGAATCATTATGTGCCCCTAACTCAGCCAGGTGCTTTTGTGTATGTATTGAGTACTCTTTGGAATTATTTTCTTTTTAAAATTTTATTACTAAGCATTTGCAACTCAAGCATTTTCTAATCATCTGGGGGAGTGATTAGAGTACATATTACAACTTGTCCCCTTCCCTCTGCCTTCTCTGGCTCCTCTATCATCCTTTACATACTTGTGTCTTAGCTCTTGTTATACATATAATGTTTACATCAATTGGAGTTATTAGGATCCTGTACATGACACATCCATATTCCTCTTATTTTCCCCTTCCCTCCTCCTCACCCCTCTCCTTGTTCCAAACACTCCTTCATGATAAAACCCCTGAAGAAAACAGATATAGAAAGACCAAATCTGAATATGATGAAGGCTATGAGGAAAAACTACAAGCATTTTCCCTAAAACCAGGAACAAAATGAGGATGTTCACTGTCACCTCTGCTATACAACATGGCACTTGAAACATTAGCCAAAATAATGATAATCATTCAGGAGAAAGAAATAAAAGATATATATATATATATATATATATATTAAATAACTCAAATTATCATTATTTATGATGACATCATACTCTACATAGAAGACCCGAGGAACTCCACCACAATCTGTTAGAATTAATAACCAGTTTCAGCAAAGTAACAGGCTACACATCAACACTCAAGTTATCAGTGAAAAATAAGCCAAATACTTTATATCCATACAGTAGCAAAGACAATTGGATGTCATCTCAAGAATTAGCCAGATCCCAGCCTTTAGAAGCTCAAGTTTGTAAAAGGGTAAACTTCTTTGGAAGACTTTTCTTTGAGAATCCCCAGGAACTCTGCTAGCTCAAGGATGCCTAAGGAAACGTTTTCCAGAGTTTAGACATCCAGCTCCTCAGATGCTGCTGAAACAATGATCTAAAGGGGATCAGGCTACTACTAAAGTTTGTGGTAGACCTTGCTGCCATCCAAATGATGCCGGTTATCCAGAATGTAGAATACAAGAGTTATGGGTTCACAGAAGCTTCTACCCAGATATTTGAAGAAGATTTGAAAGGTTAACAAAACGTGTGAACATCTGCTGAAGAAAACAGCAGACAGTGAGTGAATCCAACCTAGGAGAGATTTCATATGGGCTGCAAGCAGCAGCACCATAGGAGAAGGGCTCTCCAAGCCCTCTGGAGCTCATGTTCTATCACTCTCTGCCCTGTGTGCTGGACATGGACTACAGGATTTAACGTTCACCTTGTTGAGTTTTAGACTTGTTGTCAACTAATTCCTGTCTACCTATTATTCTTCCTTTTTGGAATAAGAATATTTATTCTGTGCCATTGTATGTTGAATGGATTTTCTTCTTGATTTTAATAAAGATTCACAGCTAAGATTTTGCCTTGAATATCAGAGGCCTTGGACTTAAACTTTTCAGAGCTGCTGGAATTGTTAAGATTTTGGTAATATTTATAGATGCACAAAATCCACTTTGCATAATGAGATGAATATGGTTCCTTTGGGGGCCAGAGGCTAATGCTATGTTTTAGATCTAATATGTCTACCAAAATCTCATGGAGCTTTTGGAAAGTGATTGGATTGGGAATGGGGAGTTGCTATCTTCATTGGTAGAGTAGCATTGCAGAGTTCATAGTTAAATACATTGCTGAAGATGGAGCTTGTTTGGAAGAGCCAGGTGACTGGGGCATGATCTGGAAAGATGTTCTTTCTTCTCCTACTAATATCTTCTCTCTGTTTCCTACCTGTCATATGTTGGGAAGCTAACCTCTGCAGTCCTTTTAACCGTGCCATTTTTGCCTTCAAGCCAGCTGACCATGGACTGAATCTTTCAGAATGCAAACCTATTTAAACCTGGATTCCTTGAAGTTGTGGGTGTCAGGTATTTAGTCCCAGCAATGGGAAAGTGACTAATTCACATACTGCCCACTTATTGTTTGTCTCAGTCACTTAAATATTTTGCAAGCTTTCTATCATGGGCCCTTAGTAAAGATCATTTACCCTAATGACACATCTATATATAGTACTCAGGAAGTTCAAAATAACTGTGCCCTCTTATTACATCTAATTGTATAATACCCATATACAAATTTTTTCCAAACAACCAATGAATCAAACTTAAAACTCAATAAACATACATACCTATTCATTTAGAAATCCATGAATTCTTATTCAAAGTAAATTGACAGTCTTACTGATAAATCTGGTGGGAAATAGCATAATCTGAGACAACCCTATCACTTACTAATTGGATAATATAAAGTAAATTACTTTAACTTCATAAACTCCAGTTTATTGACCTGTAACATGAAAGTAATAATACTTCTTCCCAGGGTTGGTATGAGGATTACCTAGAGTAGTAAATTGGTACTTCTTTTGTGAAAATTAGACATATCATGATTAATCAATAAAAATTAGCTCTTATTGTTATTACTTTTATAAAATTAAAATTATCATGAAAAATGAAATTAAAGTTATCATCTACTAAAATTATGGTGAACTTTCATTAAAATAAAACAATTTTCAGTAAAAGTAGAGTTGAAATTTTAAAATACAAATATACAATATTATATGGTAAATGGTTTTGAATAAATTAAGACTAAATATCTGCATTAACAGATATGAAATCATTGGTGGAAGACAGCCTTAGATAGAAATCTGTGCTAGCCTAAAAATACTTATCCTTGCACTAGAATTTAGTTGCTTATACTAAAAGCAACTAATTTCATTTATTATCTCTCATTTTTCTCTGATTAGCTAGAAAGAGAGAAATAAAATTTATGTGACTATACGCTCTATATCAATTCTCCAGAGAGTTATATTAAAATAAAACACTATTTCCATCTCACAAAAAAAGGATATGGCAAAGAGGAAATTTTAATTATTTTATTTTTTAAAAAATCACACAACAATTCAGTCAGAATTCAAACCTAATAATACTAATTCTTCTCCCCTTTCCCTTTGTACTACATTACCCTTTTACCTAATAGTTTTAAATTGCCAGTAAATTTTGTAGTACACTGTTACAACTTTTCTTAGTGTTTAACAATGATTTTTCTCATAGTGCTATGCTCCATTTTGAAATTACCCATATTTTATTTAGCCTTTAGTTTTTAATATCTAAGGTACCTTTTACTTCAAAACAACTTACAGTTCACTAACTCCACTTTTAAAGCTATTGCTAATGCTTATTTATACTTACTTATAAGAAAAGTTCATTTTAAACTCCTTCCAGAGCAGACCATGCCTGATTAACAAAAGATTCTTTTCAAGACTTTGTTTAGAAACCAGAGCTCACAACCTGGAGCCTAGTCCTTCTCAAATGCCTTACAAAAAAAATATATTTGTGTCTCTCAAGTCAGCGGAATAGAAGAGTAAGTCATCTCTCTGTGGACAAGATTCTTGTTCTGGGCAGAATACGATCATCTAGTTGAATAATAAAATATATGTGCTTATGAAAACATATTTGTTGTGTGAAAATTTAACCAGTCTCGGACACATAAAGTGATATCATTATAGTTTAAAAATGACACTATTGAATAAACTATATACTTCATCACAGTTTAATGTTAATCTTTTGTTTAAATTCCCCCGTTAATTTTCCAGGAAAACAGTCATAGAAAATTGTAACTCATGTTTATGTTAATATTTTAATTGTATTAATCATTTGTAGTGTATTCACAAATTGAATTTGTCGATTGATGTCCTTTCTTTTTATTATTAACTCTACTGAAAAAATTCTGATTTAAGCTATAGCTTATGGACAGTACAATCTTTAAAAGTTACATAAATTCTAGTCCTGTAATTTTTAATTCAACTTTTTGAAAAATATTTTTCTCTGTCTTCTCTCCAATAATCTCTCTTCTGCTTCTTTTCTCTAATTAGCAATAAGAACAAATATGTAGAAAATTGCAGACTTTATCACCATTTTGAGAAAAGGCTCTAATGATTTAACAAGTCACTCTTGAAATTCTCCACATTTTCTACTGTACAGTATGCTGAGATTACTTGGGCTCATAGCAGGTATTTTAAACTAAAACTCATACTTATAATAAACTAAGAACATCTTTCTTGCACTAGAACTACCCCCAGAGGGCTTTTCTTACAATGTTCCCATGAAATTTCAATAAAGTTCTTTAAATGATGGAACTAATTTGAGGAAATTTAAATATGACACAACATTTAGGCTGGATTATGTCTTTGTTATAGGACATAAACCTCAATGTCTAAAAGATTATGTTGTTTTCATCCTCCCTGGGATCCACACTAAAGTGTATAAACTAACTCAACATATCAAAAATGTTTTCAGTCTAGAATAAAAAATGCAATAAACTCAAATGCATGCATTTGAATTTAAATTAAAAGAAAAACAAAGTCAACCACATATACTAGATTGAAAACAATAGTAAAGAATCTTAACTGGACAGTGGTAGAATAGGTAGGTCATGTTTCTACTCAAAAAGAATTTTTTCTCTTTTTTTTCTCTATTGTTATATATTGAGAATATAGTCCAAACTCAGAACATTAATCAAAGTTCTCTTTAGTGTGATCTCCAAGGCCCTTTAAAAGCTCGTACAAGAATTATCTTCTCTGCATAAATATTTTTAATCTATTACAGTTTAGAACTTACTTTTTCATTTTTAAACATCACCGGTTTTTTACAATTCAATATATGAGTATTACACCAAAATGACTGTCACTCATTATTGATCAAGACCTAGGAGGAGTGAATTTTGCAATAAAAGCTGTCAGATACTGAGTACTATCTCATAAGATATTATTTTTAATATCTTCTACATAAGATAATATTTGTCTACTCTATTCTCTATTTTCCTGAATGTTGCAATATTAGACATCTTTATGAATACAAAGACTCACACATATTTTTTACAGTTGATGTTCTGTTGCTATTTCTAGTAGAGAGTGATTTTCAATAGAGTGTGACTGCTAGAGAAATAATTTAAAAATTCCCTTCCTAATAAACAATATGAAAGCCATTTGTGTCATTTCAATATTATTAGTTAGGTAAAAACACATCCCCCCCTTATTTTTATTCAGTTTTGGCCCAGATTTGAATGTACATATATAATATGAAAATTAGAATTATTTTAATATTCTTGAAGAGCCAAACTGTTCACCAATTGCTATGATTTGGATCTTGAGGGCCCTCAAATGAACCACATGCTAAAAGCATGGTCACAGTCTGGTTGTGCTACAGGGAAGTGCTGAATCCTTCAGGAGCCGGTATTTAGTGGAAGAAAGTTAGGTTAATAATGCTATGGTCGCCCTCACCCTTCCCCTCTCTCTTCCTTTGCTTCCTGGCCACCAGTAGCATGGAAAGGGCTCTCTATCATGCATCCCCACCATGATATACTGCGTGGCCCAAGACCCAAAGCCAGCAGGCCCAGCAACCATGGAGTGAAACTTCCAAAAAACATGAACAAAATTAAATCTTTTCTCCTTGTAAGTAGTTTATCTTAACTATTTTTTAATAGTGATGGAAAGTTGGCTAACATACCAACCAGCCACCCCATTAACCAAAATCCACACCATTCGTAAGATAGAAATGAAGTAAAAATGAAACACATGACAGATTTGTTTCTAGAGATATAGTGTACTCCAAAACACCACCCTACCTTTCCTTCCTTAGTGTTTAGTCTATGTTACAAAAATACAACCTAATTTCAGATTTTTCTCAAACTCCCTACTTTTCAGAAGTTAAAAACTAAAAAATCAGAAATAAGGTTTCTTTTTTCCCTGCGTTTACTTTAATAAATATTCAACCCATAGCTTAAAATATTGTTACTCTACAGTACACTTTTGACAAATCCATGGATATACACCAAGAGTGAAACCTAATATTGACTGTGAACTCTGATTTGATGTGTCAATCTAGAGTTATTGATTGTAGTAAATCAATAAGGGATGTTGGTAATGAAGCAGGCTATGCACATATGATATTAAGGAATATATAATTTTTGATCTAAATTTTGCTATGCATCATAGGTACCTGTAAAAATCGACTAAAAATTTCAAATTAAAGTCCAAGATGGTGTTAAAACTTTATTTGCATTTCCCTGTGTTTTGAATTTATCATGTTGGTAAGCAAAATAACTACCATCTATTCAAGAAAAAGTATGTAACAATTTATGCAAATGTTTAAATATACTTTAGAATATATCTGGGTACTGAAAGAGAGACAATTTTAATTTCTGTTGGTGAACCCTTCTTTCTAGTCTAGCTATAATTAGGAATTTTAGTTTATTTTATTTTAGATCACTTCTCTTAGCATCCTGAAAACCATCTCTAAGTTAATTTAGTTGTGAAAGGTATTCCCTTGTTCTGTGGTATAAAAACCTACAAACCTTCATTTATATTTTTACAGTTTTCAGGAATAACTACTTTTAAAGCATTTCTTTTCTTCGTACATGTAGGTTGTGCTATAGGTAGTAGGATCTATAGACTTCATTCTTGGATGTTACGCATCATGACCCACACCTCCCAATATACACATACCTGCATTACCTACCCCTTGAGGGCCTGCTTTTCTCCAATACAGAGTGACAAAAGTGATGGAATGTCTCTCTGATGATCACATTACAGTGTATGGCACTCATTTTTCTGACATACCGAAAAGCCAGCCAACTCTTACTGCTGGGAAAGGATCAGAACATGGAAATGATTTTTCTCTTGAAGTAAAAGATAAAGCAAGGTTTCTGTGACTCACTTGATGCTTAATGAAGCATAAAATTCTCCTTTTGATGGTGTCATGTGTCAGGTACCTGAGAAACAAAATCTGAAACATAGATTTGGGTCATTTATTTTCTGGGTGTTCTTAAGAGAAAATGTGAGAGGAAAAGAGGATAAAAGATGATCAAAGCTCTGGTCTCAGGTGAAACCTGCCCATGGTCTGAACCTTGGGGAGGTCCTGAATCTCAAGTCCTACTATCAAATTGTTCTCCTGGAGGCTACATTGGCTCTCTTATTTACAGGAAGTAGGGAGACAGGGTCTGGGGTCAGGGAGTCATTTGACCCTGGGATGCTGCCACAGAAAGGAGACAACTGGAAAGGATGACTTATCAGCTGTCATCATCCACACCATAGGGCTGCCTGCAGGTGCCTGCTACAGCAGGAGCAGTCCATGCCCGGAGTCTCCAGAGAGGAGTGGTCTGTTCAAGTTATCCGGGGCATGGTCTGTGACCTTGTTATTATATTGCCTAACCCAATATTTTGATTCCTATTTCTATGTAACTCTTAACTTATTCCCCCAATTCACTTGGGATGACTTCCAAGTGCATATTCTCTTCCTTCCCAGTGCGGACTTTGGATCTTTAGTTACTAGATTCTGCAAGCAGAAGCCATTAAAAGTGAGGATGTGGTAGGTGCCTGTCAGTGTTGTTTCCTGGGTTGTTATACTGAGGTTTACAGTACCAGATAATGGTCTCACAAACAGGCCCATGGCCTCACAAGTCCTTCAACAATATGCTCAACAGTGTCACATTTCTTCTTCTATTGCTTTATACACAGGGCATAGTAGGTCACAAGCTGCTCACATACGCAGCTGCCTTCTCTCTTACTAGGCAGCCTGTGTAAAGGGGACAGCTCTAATTATGTTTGGCTGGATAGTTGATCTCACTGTTGTGATTCTGGTAATTTGAGATTGCCACGTGATCCCCTTTCCTGTTCAAAAAAGTAAAATGATCTTCAAAGAGAATTTAAACAACAGAAATTACAGTAAGTACATGTTGACATAAATAGATAAATAGATGATAGATAGATAGATAGATAGATAGATAGTTAGTTAGATAGATAGATGATAGATAGATAGAAAGAATTTATCTTAAGAGGCAAGGGAAGATACACTCTATAGTTGGAGGTAGAGGATTGCCAGTTCAAGTCCGGCCTGGGCAGCTTAGGACTTAATGAAACCCTGTGTCAAATTACCAAAAGAAAAAAATGGGTTGGGAATGCAGCTCATGTAAAAGCTCCAGGTTCAATACATAGTAAAAAGAGTAACAAGAAAGTAAAAGTAAATAGATGAGAAAATGCTGATTATACTGCCAGAAAGCAACAAAAAGAAAATCCTGGTATTTTTTTTCTGTATAAAGAGACTTGAATGTAAATTATATTCTATGGTGAATTTTTTTGAAATCTTACTTTGCCAATGAAAATTCACCAATGTGAATTGTGATGTTAATAACCAAATGTTGATAATCCTGATTTGAGATTTTTTTTGGCAGTTGAATTTGGAGGGTTAAAATTTCCTTAGAGTTCAATCATTTATAAGAACTCACCTTTTAAAATTGTCCAATCGTCATTCAGTCACTGGGAGAACACATTCTGATTTGTATACAGCTGCACCCCTTGCAGAGACCATTGCCGTGTTGGGTAACCTTTGATGTGCGGGTCTTAGGTCTTTGGTCTTTAAAGCCATTCTCCCTTCTGTACCCTTTTTTATGCTTCAAGGACTTCTCTATGTATTGCGTTTGCCCGCTCCTCAGTCGGAAAGCTTCTGACTGCATTTGATCAGAGGATCAGTGCAGAAAGGATAAGGAGTACATGGCGTTATCATCTCTCTGCTTGTCATACGCGGTGAAACATGCAAAGTCAGGATATGCAAAAGCCCCTGACCTAGACAGGCCATTCCTTGGTGCTAGAAACAACTTCCCCTGTCTTTTGTTGAACCAGATGTTTGTATCTGCTCTTCAGTTTCTCACTTCTTACCTGACCTATAAAACTAACCCCATGAATGTTTACCTTGGTCTTAAATATATTTATCCACTGAGCATAATATCTGTTTCACAGTTGGACTTTCATTCATGTATACATTAATTAAAAAATCTTATTAAGCTTTTGTGGTTTCATTGAATGAAATCATTCAATAGTTTACTTACTGTTATTTTATAAGCAACTGGAAATTATTACAAGTCTTGAGAGTCATAACTTGTGCTTTCATATTCTTCAAGTTCATTGTTTAACTACATTTCTGCTCATATCTTTAAAATAGTTCTATGGAGTCCAAAAGTCTGGATAATTTAAAACTGTTGATATATTATGAAGTTATTTTCCATGAGAGTTGAACTAAAGTATGTTTTGAGAGCATCTAAGTAAATTTGGGTTCCGGTGCAAGATCTACTATCAATCCCACCCTTTGCCTTGGGATTTGAAGGGCACCTGAGGACAGGGTGGTTACAACACTCCTTCACACATGCTTTCACTTGGCAGGCAGATTTATTGCTGGTTGTCTAACTCCTGACCAAGAGTCCAGAGAAGGAAACGTAATCATCCCGGTGAGTGCCTCTGAGGCTCTCCTCTGACCTGAGTCCAGATCATACCTGGTGACTACAGCTCTGGTGTGAGCCCTTTGCTCTTACCTTTCTCTTAGCATCCCAGGGGAACCCCGGCTGGGGGTAGCTGTAGTTCTGCAGAGAGAAGGCACAAAATCAATGCATTCCAGCAGTAGGGAACAAATTCAGACCTTTTCTCGCTTCCAGATCCTGAGAAAAGAAGGCACAATAAGTCAGAAGGGCAGTCCTCTGTCCAGGGCAAAGGAGTCATAAAGAGACAATATTTGTACACAACGACCACTACCCAAAACACAGAAATCATGGAGGCAAATGTCTCAATGATCCCTTGAAAAACAATCAATGGGGCTGTGAGACAGAGAGATGCCGCTTGGTTCTCACCTGTGGTCATGGGTTGAGCCCTGTGGGTGTGATGTAGACTTGGAGACTGCGTGACTGAGCCCAGATTCTACAATGAGCAAGTCGAACAAGTTTCAAATAAATTCAGAGGAAACATAAAATTATGAGGCCACTGCAAGGTACATGCCAAACAAGTCTGAATACAGTTGTTTAAAACCCTTTGCTAATTTGAATAGTTTCAGTTCCTAGGATTGCAAAACAAATTGCCTTAAACTTGGTGGTGAAACAATCATTTCCTTTCTCTGGTGGAGATGGTGGTTTAATCAGACACATTTGGTCATTATTTTACTCCTCAGGGATGCTAATATCATGCACGGAATTGAAGGGATAGGAAAGAACTCACTCACAAGGCTGGTGACTTAGCAGGGGATAAGTGTAACTTCCGACCAGCACCTCCACATGCACTGTCTAGCGGAGAAGAGGATTTCCCACACGGCAGCTGAGATCACCTTCAGCACGCACCATGAGGAAAGAACAGGGCTGCTGATGGTATTTCCTGAAAGCCTCCAAAGCCACACATGTCACTGCTCCTTCACTCTGTGGGTTGAAGCAGAAGCAAACCTCCAACTCAAAGATGCAGGGAACCAGCAAGGTCAGCTTTGAGAAGAACTTGGAATGGGAAGAATGTGGCTGAAATCTTTAGAAAATAAAGCAATAAGAGTGCATCCTACCACACAAAAGCAGGATAATGTTCCATCCACATCTCAGAAATTCTTGGAAATTTTTCTTATTTACAAGAAATAACAAAGTGAGTAAAGTTCCAGAAAGATCCCTGTGGAAAGGGGACAGTTAATAAAAGTTTTGAGGTCAGAGGGAAGTGCAGATGTAGCTCAGTGCTCTCGGGGTTCAATTCCTAGTACTAGGAGAAGAAAATATTGGAAAATTGAGCAAGAGATGTCTCTCTTATTATAGCATCTTTATTATAAAATGAATTGTAATTAAACACTAATATTCATAATCCATAAAAGTGATATGAGGTGTTGTAATAAGAAAAAAGGTAAATGAAAGAAAACATTGGGGAATCAAATGTTCTTATAGATAACACCCATCCTTAGCTCCACTGCTACCTTTTCCCACAGGCTTGAGCGAAGAACTCTTTGAATAAATGTCAACCAGTGCAAGAAAACTGCCTTATGCTAAAATGTCATCTGAAGATCCCCACTCACTCTTCATCTGAGAAGCATTTCTAGCATCCTCTGTTAAAAACACATTGAAATCTACACACTAAACAACCTACAGTACACTTGAGAAAACTCTCATCCTTTTAAAATGAGAACTCAGCCACAAATCTGTCCATTGCCCTCTCTAAGGCATGGCATTTAATGGCCTCCTCCTTAAATATGTCACGCTCCCTCAGGCTTTCCATGTATGTGACTTTTACTTCAATCTGGCATGTGTTACTGGCAGGAGGAGTGCGTAAAAAGAGACTGTACACTTCATAAAGGGAGAGGAGAGCATGCAGCACATAATACAAGCAATGTTTCTTTGCTGTAATTTTACAATAAACTCTTCTCTAAAACCACTGTGATCGTCCCTCTAGGCATTTGTGATTCCCATATAGTTTCAGGAAGCTATTCTCTTTATGGCAACTTCTCTAGCCACAAAACAGCAAAATTATCACAAGAAAATCTTATAAATCATAAGATAATAAGTTTAGGAATTTAAAATGATCTATCAAATTCATCTGTCTTCAGCATTTAGGTAACAGTTAAATTCTGCTTTGGATGTAGAATGCAGGATGAACTCTATGCTGGTGTCACCAATTTTTCCTTTCCCTGTTCCTTCAAGCGTTAGATGTGCTGCATAGTTTTTTAGATGACAGTGGTTTAATAGTAACTAGGCCAAAGCATAACAGAAGCAAAAAGGGGAAATTAAATGCATAAGTGTATACATTTTGAAGTTCCACAGAACAGGATTTCAGACATCGGTTTATCCCTAATAACTATGAAATAGGACAAGTTTCTCACCCTCCACCCTTCAGCAAAATGGATACACAGATCTAAAGGCCAATAATGAAGAAAGAGCATTGTATCATTTCAACCTGGTCAGTCTAGTGACATAGCAATATCCTGTCTCCAAATTAAAAATAAAATGGGCTGAGGGTGTAGCTCTGGGCAAAGCTGCTGGTTCTATCCCCACTACTGCAGTAAACACACTTATACACACATACATACATGCATTCATACATCACACATACATACATACGTACTAAAGGACAGTAGTTAGATGCATGGTGCTAGACTCAGCCACACATGAGATATCCTAAGTGAGTTCCTTGAATTCTTTGTACCTTATTGGCTTATTTTAAAAAATGAATGTACTGTTACTGTATGCAATTAATTTTTTTCCTCTATAAATAAAGCCTGCTTTATATGACAGGAGTAATTGTGTTAATACACTTGAAGTATTTAAAAACAACATATGAGATTAATCACTTATATGTTAAATTTCACGATTCTTTAGAGATTAGTCTGGTTCATCACGTTGGGAGGCTCTTGGTACATGGGAGGTCCTCATAGTATAAACACAATTTAAAGATCCTAGGAGGACACCTGACCTCTTTTGTAGAAGCCTCTTACTGCCAGTGTTTATCACCTAAGGACCTGTGACTGATTAGAGCTCTGTTGATGGGTAGTTACTACAACACAGGATAGTTCACCCCACAAGAACCATGGGGCTTTTAGGGAGAGAGTGTTAGGAAGGATTTGCTGAAGGATTTGGACTTGAAATGAGAAGGTTACAGGGAAGAGTCAAGAAATCCGGGTTTTGATCTAGACAGTGTGTTTGTAGTACATTTCTATTAGAGGCAGGTTTACAATTTGTATGAAGGAGGTTTGACCTACAGCAGAATTTATCCCACCCTTGGTAAAGTAATGGCATATTCATTCAGAGAGAGGTTGCTATGGTCTTATGCTGGTGTCTTTTCAAATTCTATATATTGACATTTAATCCCTCATATATTAAAGTGTAGGCACTGGCAAACAACTAGAGCATGAAGATGGAGTCCCTGTGGACCAGATTAGTGTCTTAGTAAAAGAGGCACCGGAGAGCCTTTGCCCCTCTCCCCTGCCTTCTACACCTTGACTATGTAGTACGCACATGAGAACACAGCTCTGTTTGCCAGGAAGTCACATTCACTAAACACAAGGTGAGCCAGGCCAGTGTCTTGATCTTGGACTCCTCAGCCTCCATGAGTGTGAGCAATAAATTTCTGTTGTCTATAAATCACCTGGTCTTGATATTTTTATAGCAACCCCCAAATGACTAAAACAGTGGTGTCTAGTCACTCTTCTGGCTGCACGCTTATTTTTACCCACATTCCAACTTGACCATGAAGTGGTCTTTGTTTGCCTTGCCGCGAGGCAGTTACGAATGCTGCCCGACATGTTCTGAGACATGACTTTGCTGGACCAGCTGCAAGATCCAAGCCTGGTCCCAGCCCACTGCTGTGGATGTGGCTGTTTTAGTGTCACTACTGTCAACAAAGGCATCACCTTCTTCTTGCACAAATTTAAGAAGTGTATAGTATTACCTAGTATTACCGGCTTTCCTCTCTCACTACAATTTTGCATATCACTAGCCACTTACTTTATTTCTTTATTTTAAAGAATAGCTCTTATCAGGACCCTGCCCTAATGAGGTGTTCATTTATGTGTGCTGACTGGCACCACACACTCCCAGCTGTTTTATAGAACTCTCCGCGAAAAAGATGCCTGTTTGCCTCGTGCCCTCACCCCAGTCACTGTGACACCCGCCTGCACAGAGCTGACCCTCTCCTGCCTCCCTTTGCTTGCTCAGCTCTCAGTCGGGGAGACGTCCTCAGGGATTTTCCTTTGTTCAGTTCACTTCCAATAAATCTATGCCTTATGATGATTACCTGATGCAACTTAATTTAATACCTAGAAGTTATATTCTTCAGTTCAGATGTGTGACAAATGCATCGTATCTCACCAGACTGAGATAAAATATGAGGTTTTATTTCATTTAGTACTCGAAATAAACTGCTTCTGAGCACCCACACTGAGGTCATACCTATGGTTCTTTCTTCCCTTCTCAGAATCTGTGACTTTCTTAAAAGATGAAAGTTACTGAATCCCAGAGATAGCAGGATGTCTTTTACCTTCGCCTCTGTGCCTGAACTCGGCTCCCCTCAACATACAACTTTGAGGTTCAAACGTGCCATGACCAGAACTGGAGCTGAAGTTTCAGAGCACGCCCTGTATTAGCCACTGTACTATTGCCACTGTATCATGTATTCCATTGGTCCCAAAACCAGTGGAACACACAACTATAAAATGGCCGATACACAGAAATGGCCGTCTGCATCCTGGAGAGCCGGAGGATTCCGTAGCTTCTCAGTCCAGGATGCTGAAAGCCTGAGAAGAAAGGGGGCCAAAGATGCAGCCCCTGAGTGAGGCTGAAAGTCCGGAAACCCCCTGAGAGGCACTGGTGTGATCACTCGCTGAGTGGCTGAGGAAGCTCAACTCTGGTCTTCACAGATGATGGCGGCAGGGAAAAAACTGGAAATAATCTGGTACATATTGGCGGATTTCTTCCTCCCATCTATGCTTCAGACAAGTCCCCATCCCCGGTCTATTGAATAGCACCATCGACATTCAGAGTAGTTCTCCCCGATAAGCTAACTGGCAGCATGCCAACCATGTCTGAAAAACAACTTCACAGACACACCCAGAAGTATGCTTTACTAATCTCCTAGGTGTCTCTCAGTCCAAGGAGGTTGAAAATAAAGATCACCCATCACAACCAACCACTACACTATTTTTCCATCACTCCTGGAGGTCTGGAGTAAACCATAGCCTGGAAATACTGAAAATTCATCGTCTTTGGGTTCTGCTGCTCTCTTCTTTAAAGGAGCCAAAACATGATACATTTCCCCATGATTCTTCATGTTTCTACAGTTTACAGAGCTGTCTCAGGGAAATCTTACCTGAACTTACCATAGCAAAGTTCTTTCATGACTCAGCTTGTCCTCCTTGACATCCACCACTAGGAGTGTACACATGCACACACGCATGCATGCACACATACACACACACACAGAGGAAGGCTGACACATTAGGGGTTCACAGTGGTCTCAGGGGTTTCCAGTCAACCACATACTCAATCCCTAGGTGACACTTCACTGACCTTCCCTTAAGATGAACCTTGGACATTGACCTCCAGACACCTGTTTAACAAAACATTATGAGTTGTTTCTTTTTTGAGACAAATGTACAGTCTGGCACAAGCCTCTTTAACGTATGGCACCTGGACAACTGGTTAGCCATGTGAAGACTGAAATTAGATCCACATCTCAAACTCTATGCTAATATCCAATCAAAATGAATCAAAGACCTAGATATAAAAATAAAAGCTTTGAAACTGCTGGAAGGTAACACAGGGGAAAAGTTTGGAACCATAGGCATATACAAGGACACTCTGAACAAAATTCTGAGAGCACTGGAAGAAAAAACAAAGCATCAAAAATTGGATTACATGAAATTAAAATCTTCTGCAGAAGAAAAGGAACAATCACAAGAGTAGAAAGACCATCTATGAAATGGAAAAAATTGCCAGATAATCTTTTGTTAGAGGACTAATATCTAGAATGCATAAAGATCTCAAAAAATTAGATACCCTCAACATAAATGACTCAATCAAAAATTGGCTGAACAGACATCCCTACAAAGAAGAATTTAAAATGGCCAAAAACACTTGAATTTTCATAGTCTTTTGCCATTAGGAAAATTCAAACCAAAACAACTCAAATTCTATTTTACCCTAATCAGAATGGCTACCATCAAGAACAGAAAAAAGTAATAAATATTGATGAGCATGTAGGGAAAAAAGAACCTTCTAGATTGTTGATGGAAATGTAAACTAGTACAAGCTCTACAGAAATTCCTCAAGAATAAAAGTAGTTATTCCATTTGAGCCAGCTATACCTCACCTGGGTACATTCCTGAATGAATTAAAGTCATTATACTATATATAGTAATACATTCATACCTATGGGTAGATCAGCACAATTCACAACAGCCAAGCTCTGGAAATAGCCTAGATTCTAATAAAGAGATCAATGGATAAAGGAAATGTGGTATATATGCACAAGGGAGTATTACTCATCAATAAAGAAGAAGGAAATCATGTCATTTACAGGAAAGCAAGATCATAATGTTAAGTGATATAAGTCAGACAGAGAAAATTACATATTGCATGGTTCCTCTTATACAAGAAAACTAAAATATAAATAAATAAATGAATAAATAAGTAAAACAGAGGAAAGATGGTAGGAAACAAGAAACCAGACTTTCTGAAGATAGGGGAAAAAATTAGGAGGACAAGATAATGGAAAAGAGAAGAAAGGGGTTGAAAATGCACGAGATATACACAGATATCAATTCCTAGAAATGAACATGATTATTGTGTAGTACAAACATTCACAAAAACTGTAGAAATAAAATAAGAAAAAAATATTCTGGGCATCAGTGGCCATAACTAAATGTTTGGCTGACTCTTTTAACAACTTTATTTCTTCTGAAAGTTTTGAAAAGCATACCAAGGTCACAAGTTATGTTCAGGATGGCTATATTCATGCTTATAACTTCCATTGGGATGATGTTTAATTTTCTTATTAGTGTTTAGGCTTCATTAAAGTCACAGTTACTGAGACATTTGTGGAGGCAAAAATGGTTAAGTGGATTTTAGGGACAGAAGGAAGGAAGGAAGGGAGGAAGGAAGGAAGGAAAAAAAGGAAGGATAGAAGGAAGGAAGGAAGGAAGAAAGGAAAAAAGGAAGGATAGAAGAAAGGAAGGAAGAAAGGAAGGAAAGGAAGGAGGGAGGGAGGAAGGAAAAAAGACAGGGAAGGAGGAGGGAGGGAGGGAGCAAGAGTGGAGAAGGGGAGGGATGAAATATTTGAGTCTTTAATGATGAATTAAGGATAGTTAGTTGGACAATGAGGGGGAAATATTTCACAAGAGAACTAAACTGTAAATTGTATATTGTGAACTGCTAATTCTTCATTCCTTGGGAATATGTGTCATGGAATACTAATAAGACAAGGTCCTAGGTTCAGTCCTGGGACTGAAAAATAAAATCACTGTGCATGAACCCCTGAGTGATCTGCTCTCCCACTGTGAGTAAACTATTCACTTTTCTTTTGGAAACGAACAGCAGTTCCAGAGTTTCAACCAGAAGTCTGGAATGGCCACATATGTTTTACAAAGTTTGGGCATAGAAGGACATATTGGATGTCCCAAAGAACAGTTGCCTCAGATGGATGAGGACTTGGTCTGCCTGATGAAAGAGAAAAACCCTTCCCTCAAGAATCTAGCAATTCTTGGGGCTGGGGATTTAGCTCAGAGGCACAGCACCAGCCTGGCAAGTGCAACGTTGTGAGTTCGATTCCCGGTATCAAAAAACAACAACAAAAACAACAACAAAAAGAATCTAGCAATTCAAGAAGAGACATGTTTTTGTTACTTTTCTCATTGCTGAGACAAAATACCCAACACCTAAAGTTAAGGAAGGAAAGGTTTATTTAGCTCACAGTTTGTAGAGGTTTTAGTCTATAATCAGCTGGTTCTAAGTCAGGATAGTGTGGCAGAGGGACAACAGTTTATGGTAGTGGAAGATACCAAAAGCAACAAGAGCAAAAAGGGAAGAGCAGATCTCTTTTTTCTCTTCCCGATATTGTATGCAGGCTACCCCCATAGGGTGGGTGTAGCACTCACACTCCCAATTCCAGCACTAGACAATAAACCAATCAAAAACTCTAGATTTAACCCCCACCAAAGGCCCACTCCCTCTGACCACATGAGGTTTTGGGGGGACATCCAGACATAAACCATAGCAGACACACTTACAAACTATGGATAAAACAGACAAACTATGGAGATCTCAGAGACTCGAGTGGGTTAACAGACAAACTAAGGAGATCTCAGAGACTCTAGTGGGTTAACTGAACCAAAAGCCAAATGTTTATCAACATCTTCTTCATTTTCATTATCTTTATTGTCATTATCATAGGCATCATCTTCATTATTAGGATGAGACAAGATTTCAATAGGTGAGTGATTAGAAACATATTTCACTTAAAAGGAGCAGCCTTATTAGAGCCCCTTAGACATGTGTTTGCATATGTATATTTCTAAATATGTTTACTAGGACATTAATTGTCACATTCATTGGCTTTCCCAAACCTCCTACCAATACTAGCATTCAGTTCCCAATCTTAGCTACATCATAGGCCTCTGGAATAACTTGAATATGAATTTGAAAGAAACAATTAATGTTTGTTTGATCAATTTTGCTTGTGTATATCCGGCAATCTGAATAACTACTTTGAAGATAACAATGCACAATATAACAGTCATTGTTAATTTCCTATCATCTTGTTTTGAACATCTGTATAATTTTTATTGTGCTTTCTTATTTTTCGTTCTCTTTAAAATAAAAATAAGAGTGCATCTTCAAATTAGCATATATACAGTAATGAGGAAAAAATTGATAAACCAAATACAACAAGTAGAAAATTCTATCAAAATTAAAAGTGGAGAAATGTTGAAAAATAGCTCAGAAATTGTGCTTCCAAAATTGAAGAGATAATGATTACCAATCTATCATCATAATTACTTTTTAAATGTTTGTGTTTTCTTTGTCTTGAGGAAGGTGAAAGGTTAAAAAAGGAATGGCAAATAGATCGCACCTCATACAAAATTTATCATCTGTTTTGAGTGGTATAATTGAAGGACCATGATGATACAGAAGGAAGGAAAGTTCTGGGGCTCCTGGCAGGCAATGTGAAGGGTTGTGACCTCATTGGTACCTGACAATAATTTTCAAAGATCATTATCAGGAACAGAACTAAGAAGCAGATGTGGTCAGAAAGGTAAATGTATGCATAGTAACAAATACTATTCGATAAGTGGAGGAAAGTTGTTCTGTTTTTTCTTACATCTTTACTGATTAAAATCAGGAGAGTTAAGAAAGTTAGTTGCCACAATGCAGTGTTTGAGACAGAGAGAGACAGACAGAGAGACAGAGACAGAGGCAGAGACAGAGATGGGGGAAGCCACCACCAACACCTCCGGTTCTAGGGTTTGGGGCTGAACTGAACCCACATAACCATTTTCCTGTACCTTCAGCTTACAGGGACACTCCATGAGCATTTCTTGCTTCCAAAACCCCATGAGTCAATGGCCCATTATAAATCTCTTTCTATATGCCTAAACTTACATCTGTATTTTAATGTTTTATTTCTTTGAACAACTCTGACCAGTAGAGTGATGTTGGCTAATTCAACTTTCATCTATATGTCTGTTTTCTAGTGATAATAGTACCAACTTGCCTACTTCTAATAAAAGGTCATTTTGGAGATCACATGACAGAATTAATTACTTTTGGTTATTAAGCACCAGGGAAATAAATGAGCAGATGTATAGACTGCAGTAGCTGACAGTGTGTCTTAGTTGCTTTTCTCATTGCTGAGGCAAGGAGACCCAACATGCACAAGTTAAAGGAGAGAAGTTTGCAGAAGTTTCAGTCCACATTCGGTGGTTTCACGGCAGAGTGACATGGCAGAGAGAAATCACAGAAGAGAAACAGTCCATGGCAGTAAAGCACAACCAGGAGTAATGACCTGTCCTTTCCCTTTTGTCCCATCCAGGCGACAAGCCTTTTGGGTGGTACCACCCATACCCAAGGTGAGGGTTGTGTCTTCGATATGTGCATTCAGCCACACCGAAAACTATGCTAACTCCAACCTGGGGACTAATTTCGTCCCAGTATCACACTCCCTAGATCAGGCAGCTCTGAAAAGCCCCACCTATGAGTGTACGAGGCTTTGTGGGGACATCTAGATAACACATAATGCAGTGTGACCATAACACACTATGACTAGCAGTGAGCTTGCATTTCATCTGCAGCCTTTGCGCTCGATTTCCCTTCTCCTATTCCCACACCCAGTTCTGCCCCATCTTCTGCCCCGTGCAGGAAAACAATAAGAGGGCACCAGAGCTTCTTGAGGTAAGTAAGTGACATAAACTGCACCTTAGATTTAGTGACTGCGAAACAGTTGAATAAATGTGGGAAAACATCCATTTTCTTTCCATCCAACCAGTGCTCATGGCACTCAGATTACGTGCAAGCCTAAATGAACGCATTTCTGATGCAATTTTCCATACCCTTTCATATACTATTGATTACTGCTTTGCTAAAGAGCAATACGAGTAAGCATTAATTTTCTTTCAGTCTTTTTGCATTTAAACTAAGCTTTCTGGGAAGCTCTTCAAGTCCTTAGGGAACACAGGTGATAAACAATAGATATATTAATTTAAGAAATTAATCTTCTGGAACAGGGTTTTGCTCTGAGCTCCCTTGCCTTCAGAAATTGACTTCTCTATAAATTATAGAGTGTTAATCTACTTTTTATATTTATAATTCATCTGCTTTTATTCTTACATAACTATATCTAGCATAGCAACCAGCCGGTTTCATCTGAACTCAAAATACCTTCCTTGTAATATGTAATGGTTGATGCATTGTATCAACTTGAGTTTAGCTGTTTAACTCAGAAGGTGGCCAGGGTCCTTCTGAGTTTGTAAACATCCTCATCCTGCCCAAGAGGAGGGCAGGGAGATGGTGTGAGCGCTACACCCGCCCTGGGGTGGTGGGGAACCTGCTTACAATATAAGGAAGGAAAAGAGGCTTGCTCTCCCCCTTTTGTGCTCTTGTTGTTTTCACTGTCTTCCGTTGCCTTGAAGTGTTGCCCCTGTACCCTGCCACCCTGTCTTGGAGCCAGATTACAATGTACTGAAACCTCCACAAACTTTGATCTAAATAAACCTTTCCTTCCTTAACTTTGAGTATTGGGTATTTTGTCTCAGCAATGACAGAAAAGTAACTAAGACATAATGTAACTTTAAAATAGCAAATAGAGTATAAATTTAAGTATGTGTGCATTTCTAAACTGAAAATAGTGAAAAAAATCTATCAAAACCAATATTTCAACATGAGATCAAGATTGCAACTTACTAATTTAATGCGAATAGTGTGTGTGTGTGTGTGTGTGTGTGTGTGTATTAGGAAGCACCAAAAATCTGTCTCCCCAGATAGTCTACAGAAGTTGACTGTATGTAAGTAGATGAGTAATTTGGAAATTTGGTGGAAGTTTGTAATCTTCAGGGGAAGGCTTACACACCAAAGTGCAGCTCATTTCAGTCAATTCCAGCTCTAAACACAGTAGAAGCTGCCCATTTCCTATGTCAGCCTCATGGCAGAAAGCCATGCATGTATTCCTGGTACTACTGTGTACATCTTTCTGGAGGCAAGGTGAACACAGAAGACTATGTCCTTTAAATATCTGGTATCTGTACTCTGATCACTGATTGGTGTTTTCCGAGGAGACCATTGTGAAAATGCATTTATAGAGGAAAGTAGAAGTGACTCTACATGTCCAAGTTGGAACCAAAACAAGAGCAAAAACCAGCAGGAAAAATATTAAATACTAGAGCTCTGGGTTCAACACTCAGAATAGAGATATGAACTCCAAAGGGCTTACGTAGCCCTGCCCTACAGCATGTTGCATACAGTCCTCATGGTTTCTCTCTTGCGGTGGTTTGCTCATTGCCTGCCACTGTCTACAGATGTTCCACATTCCTTGCTTTTCCAATACCCTGGAGTCTCCATTGCACTTTTGACTTCACTCTCACAGCTTCATTCAGTGTCCTCATGGGAGTCATACCTAGTCTTCCATGCTTTCTTCTAAAACCTGGGTTTAAGTCTCCATGACCCCATAATTTTTGTACTCTGCATGCCTACAAAACTAGCACTAGATAGAAGATGCTAAGGTCTACCACCAGTTTGAGCTGTAGTCAGGAATCCTTGGATCATGATTGCAGAGGCTTCTGAATACATAAATGCCTAAGTTCTGGGAGCCAAAACACATACACACACACACACACACACACACACACACACACACACACACACACACTATTCCAGGCTTTCAAGGAGGGGGATGAGGGACTCTCTTTCCAATGAAAGTTTTACAGTTTTACACCTTTGAGCTTGTGATGAGTGAGGTCTTCTGGATTTCTAAAATTTCCTCAAGGCATCTGGTGTCCTCATGCAAAGTATGTGGCTTATTTTTAGTGCTAACCATTTTAGCAATCATAGTTTTCTCTGTTCCAACTTTACAATTTTTTCCTTTCTAAAGAAACTGAACATTTTTTAAATGGTAATTTTGCTCCTGATTTTCACTGTAAATCTTGCCAGAAGGGGGTTGGGGATTTAGCTCAGTGACACAGTGCCTGCCTGGCAAGCACAAGGTCGAGAGTTCAATTCCCAGTACTGGAAAAAACCAAAAACCAAAAACAAACAAAAAAAATCATGCCAGAAGTGGCAAGCAGGACTTATGCCACAGCCTGAACATTGGGCTGCCTTGAAATATTATCTGTAAGTCTCAAGATATGAGCAAAATGTAGACACATTTTCTCACATGGCTTTGAGTCAAACCACCAATGGAGTCCTGATTCCCAACTGAAGATTTCTGAACCTGATATTTACAGTCTGAATTTCTATCAGCATTTTGATCTCTGAGTTCTGGCCAGAGTCTCTCAACAAGCTTGAATTGTAGCACTTTACAGCTTCTCTAGCAAGCATTTCCAAACCTTTCCAAAATCCTTCCATGAATCAGTTCCAAAGGCTTCTAAATCACATGGTCAGGCAATAATCACAGCAGTGACCCCACTTCTCTGGTACAACCTGTCTTAGTCACCTTTGCATCACTGGGACATAATATGTGACATGCATGACTTAAAGAAGTAGAAGTTTATTTGTAGTCCATGGTTGGCTGACTCCAAGGCATAAGTAGCATTGTGGAAGGGACAGCAGATGAAACCTAGTCATGTTACATGGTCAGGAAGCAGAGAAAAGAAAGAAGCCTGGAAGGGAGAAATCCTTTTCAAATCATATCGCCAGTGACCTGCCTCTTCTGACCAGACACTACCTCCTAAATACATGCCAGCTACTCTAATCCTGTGGTTCAATTCCCTTCCCATAGCCCCAACTATGAGTGCATTAAGCAATTGGAGGGATTTCTGTATCTAAATCATGACAGACACCATGCATGCAACAGAGATGCACAACCAGGATTATCACATCTAAAAGTACAGCTGAGTAAAGGGAAGTCTAGGGAACAGACCATAGTCACTGTGCCACAGAAATGACAAAATCTTGATGGCTGGGTACTGTGAGATACCTTTTTATCCCAGAAGAATGTGGGAACAATTTTGTTGAGCATTCAGTCCTGCTGTTTACAGGACAGTCCGTTGTTTATTACTTTTTACTCTGGCTTGACTGGCTGCCGGGCTGTGCCATAATCTTCACCTTCCACAGCTGTATCTAATACGGGCCTTAGAGACCTCATCCCAGGTGGAGGCCAAGTGTTTCTACAACTCCTGTCTTCTGGTGACAGTTTGAAGACACCCAGCAGTATTTTTTTTTATAGAAACATGGCATTTTAGTAAGAGAAAAAAAGGAATTAAAAGGCATGTGATTTCTTTGCCTCCTGTAACTTCCTTGTATGAGTCTTCTACCAACAGTTTTTCCCTAGCAAAAGATCTACAACCCACCACACTTTCCTTTTCTTCACTTCTCCCCTGTTCTTCATTGCTACCATGAGTATTAATTCTTCAGCATTTTGAGTTTAATTTTGGCTCCTGCTGTGTCATGTGAAGTAATAGCCTTTAGTTAAAGAAGAATCAGCTTTAACTGTTCCATGCTGTGGAACTGAGTCCTTTCATTTAGGCCACTAATCTGCACAGGACCTTGTTCGTTCAAGCTTTTATTCACTATTACCTCTTACTCTTTATTGTCCAGAAGTAATAAATGTTCTCAACCCTGCAAGCCCCAAATCTGTGTGCGGTCTTTTATATGCCATTTTCTAGTTTTAAAAAAGTCCGTTTTTGCCTGAATGATTAGCTGTCTTTACCAGAATAAAAAGAGCATAAAATCATCAATTCACAGTTTTAAAAAAATCTTTTAAAAGTTTTTATCCCAATAGCCACATATCATTATTTTATATAATTTTTTAAAAATTTATGAATTTTGAAGTATTTTAAACGTAGGTGTAATTAAAGAAGCTTTTTTATTTTGAAGGGAATAAAAAAAACAATAGGAAAAATACAGAATTCAAAACAAGATGATAGGAAATTAATAATGGTTATTATATTGCGTATTGTTATCTTCAAAGTGGTTGCTCAGATTACCAGATATAGGCATTTAAAATGGTCAAACAATATAGGCAGTGTTCCCTTCAATAAACTAATATATATATTAGTTTAATATATATATTTTCCTTCCTACTTTTCTCATTTCCCCCACCCCAGTTGTTCTTTCCTTTTGAGCAGTTTTTTTCCTTTTCATAATATCTATTGTACCTTTTGAATCCTATTTACTCTTTCAGTTTCTTACAGTAGGAAGACAGTACAATGTTTATATGTGCAAGTCTGATTTATTTTACTTACCTGTAGTCTCTAGTTGTGTCCATTTACCTACAAAAGCCTCAAGTTTATCTTTCTTTATAGCTGAGTAATACTCCATTGTATAAAAATACTACATCTTTTTATCTATTACTCAGCAGATGGGCATTTGGGTTGCTTCCAAGATTTAGCTATGACAAATTATGCTGCTGTAAACATAGGTGTATATATATTGCTGTGGTATGATGTTTTCAATTCTTCTGGGAAAATACCTAGGGGAATAGCTGGGTCAAATGGGACCTCTAATCCTAGTTTCTTCAGGAATCTCCACACTGATTGCCACAGTGGTTGTACAAGTCTACAGTCCCACTAACCATGGAGAAGTGTTCCTTTGTCTCCACAGCCCATCCAGCATTTGTTATTGGTTGACTTCTTGATGATGGCCATTCTTTCTGGCGTGGAATGGAATCTTGGTGATGTTTTAAATTTGCATTTCTCAAATTACCAATGATGTTGAACATTTTTTCATATATTTATTTGTCATTTGTATTTCTTTAATCTTAGAAGTGTGTGTTCATCTCAGATGCCCATTTTTGAACTGGGTCTTTCACTATTGTGGGTCTGACTTTTTTAATTCTTTATATATTCTAGATAGAGGTCCTTCATCTGAGGGACAGATATCTAAGATTTTTTCCCAATTCATGCATTTTCTTTTCACTCTGTTGGTGATTTCTTTTGATGAGCAAAAGAAATCCTTTTAATAAGATAAGATACCAGTTGTTGATACTTTGAAGTATTTCCAGTGCACTTTGGTTTTTCTCCATGAACTCTCTTCCCACCTCTATGTCTTCAAATTTCTACCTACTTTCTCTTCCAGTAGACTTAGTGTTTCTGTTGTAATATAATATTCATGTAGAATATCTAATTAATAGGGTTATGTCTATATTACCATCTCTGTACATGGGGAAAGTAATAGACATTGTGTTTTTAATATTCTTATTTGCTAAAATTATCCTACATGTGCATGTAGAATGGCCTACACTGCAGACAGACTTATTTCTTCATTTAGTACTGAGGATTGAACCCAGAGCCTGTGTTTGCTTGACAAGAGATTTTCCACCAAGTTTCATTCCCAAATCACAGCCTTTCTTTCAAAAACTTGACATTAAAACATAAATTCCTGGGTCACTCTTCCACTCCCATCTTAGTCCTTACTTCAAGATGGACAGTGTTGATCTGGTTAATAGCTCTGCCCAAGCAGCCAGACCACTCATCAGAGAGAATCCAGGGAAACGATTTTTAAAGGAGGAGGAAGCAGCTGTCTTCTTCCCCCAAATGGTCTCCTTGGAAACATGGTAAGCCTGAGTCTAATCCCAAACTTTTTCATTTAAAGAAACTCTTTGGAGGAGCCAGACTACATCTGACCCTGCATAACCTGGAGAAGTCCAAATTTCCTGTCTGGACTCCCCTTTAAAGTGTAAGTTCCTGGAAAGGTAAGAAGCCCCACTTCCTGGAACCTTGGACTGAAAATAAGGACCCAGTCTAAACTGAATGCTACGGCCCCCTTAGGGATATCAAATAATTTGACTTGTCACATAAAACATCTCACAGTTGCTTGACTTGCTAGAACTAGGCCCCTAATTCCCTTGGACAGCTAGCAGACAGATGTCCTATGAATGGAATCTCCTACTGCAGTGCATAAAGTGAGGGTTCAAGCAGATCTGGATTGACAGAATTGCTAAGTGAGCAGAGACCAATTTTAATGAAAGAGCAAAATATCTTACCAACAGCCATTCTGGCAGCAGTCACTGTCTCCATTTCACACTGAACTGGGAATAAATATCCCTAAAGACAACTGTTCCTACGGCTTCCCAGCTATTTCTGATTGCTTCTCTGAATGTTTTCCCAGAAGATATTCTTCAGGGATGAAACTAAGGTGCTGAACAGGTACCACAGCAGAAGATGATAAGAAAAACATAAGAAATTAGGTACTTGAGATAGAATCTTAAGCATGGTTTTATAAATATAAGAATTTGCTTATACAAATAGAATCATATAAGAAGTTGGTAGCTCACACACACAAAAAAGAGTTACTTCAAGTGTCTTTAATATACCATAATAGTAACTTAGCCATTTTAAAGCTAGAAGCTCAAGTAAATTTTGAATTATTTCTCATTAATTTTATTCATTAATAATATAGTGGTTATTTTGAAACTATAAAAGTACAGCATACATTGTAAAGCATTTAAGAAAAAAGTCAGATTAAGAAATATAATTCTAAATGTTAAAATAAGATATTCACTGTAAATATTTTGTCTAATTTAGGATTTAAAATACCAGTTTAAACTATAGTGTTTCTCTTTTCCTAACCCAAGTCTAGTAACATACTTTTCTCTCAATTTCTCTAAAAGCTTTGTAGTTATGCTCCCCTTAAGTAGATATACAATCAAATTTCAATTGATTTTTATGTAGTATCTAAAGACAAAATTCACTTTCTACTTTTTTAACCCTAATTAAATCCTAGTGCTTATAATTCAATGTTTATTTCCTTATATATTTTTTCAATTGTAATTATTAGAGCTTGTATTGGTCACTCTTCAGTCACGGGGACAAAAGACTCTGCACCTACAATTCAAAGGAAGAGAGGTTTATTTGGTTCAAGGGTTCAGAGGGTATGGTCCATGGTTAAGCAGCAGAAAGGCAGATAGAACAACATAAAATGATATAGTAGGGGGAAACTTCTTACCTGGTCTCAGACAGGAAGCAGAAAAAGAGGATGGAGTGAAGACAAGAATACACCACTCTAGGTCACTTCTCTAGTGGTACACCTCACTGAAGAGATCCACCTTCCATCATCATGTTTAGCTATGCCGTGGATTAATCTGCAGAAGGGCACATCCCAGCTGTGATCCAATCAGCTTTTAAAAGCCCCATCCCTGAGCACAGGAAATCTTTGGGGGATGTATATCATCTAAACCATATCAGAGCTCTAAGAAATTTCATGCTTTGTTTTCTAATAATGTTACACTCTTAGAACTTTGAATTCTGTTTAACTCCTCCCATAATTTACATATTCCTTCATAATTGTTTCAATTTTACACATATACATAGTGCAGGCTCCTTTTCTGCTGCTCTGTCTTCATGCATCTCTGTGATGAAATCTGCAGTCATTTTTCTCCCACCTGAATTATTGCCTTTAATATTTTTCACTTCTTTCAGTACATCAACCTGTCAGATTCATTTTTCTGAAAACGTATTCATTTCCTATTGAGGTTTTAATTTCTGCATGATTTAGGTGGGGATAGATTTCTTTGTGAGTAGTCATAGCTTTCAGCCTTTTAATGATGCCATTCTTTTGTCTCCTAGCTTTTCATCATTTTTATTGAAAAAACAGCTTTAGATTTAATTTTGCTCTTCTAAAAGCTGTGGGCCTTCTTTTCCTATCGTGAGGCTTTCTTTTCTCTTTTGCCTTTCATCCCTTTCCTTATGATGTAACTACTTTATTTGATGACAGTAGCAAAACTATGTGACTTCTACAGTGTAACCACTGTACTTGGCAGTAATAGAACTTTTTCTTCTTTTTTCTTTTTGTCTTTTTGAGAGAAGTTCTCACTATGCAGTTCAGACTGGACTTCAGCTCACTTTGTAGCCCAGGCTGGTCTTGAACTCACAATGATCCTCCTGCCTCAGCTTCCCTAGTGCTGGGATTACGGGCGTGTGCTACCACGTCCCGTAGTAACAAAATTTCTTGACTCTGGTGAATATTTTAAATCAGTCTAGCAATATGTTTAACCATTACTTCTGTACTCTTGCATAATTTTATTTTGAACAACCCATTTTCGAAAACTTTAGCTATGAAACAGCATTTGCTCATATAGCTCTTACCCTATTTTATGTATTTTTTTTTCTTTCTGTGTGCCTCCATTTGGATATTCATTAAATGTCTGACTTCTTCACAAATGATATAATCTCAGGTTAACCTGTTACATTCATTGACTGAATACATGATTTTAGCACAACTTCAAATTCTAATGCTTTGTTTTCAGACATTTTTATGAGATTTGGTTTTTGGTGAGTATAATGATCTTTTCTCCAGCTTTCTACATGTTTATGTAATAACTGTGGCCATTTAAAGTCCTTAATATCAACCCCATAACTGAATTATCTCTGGATAGGTCACTATTTTCTGTAGGTCTTTAGTGCTATCTTTTTAGAAATTTTAGTGCAGTTGATATTGTGTGTCTAATACTTGATTTTATAGCAGCTATTTGTACAAACAAGGTGATATATTTTTCCACAAACATTCACCTCTTGCTCTATTAAGCACCTACAGGGGTGAGGGATCCCTTGATATAGCACAGACTAAGATTAATAAACTCAGGTTAATCAACAGACTGAGATTAACCACAACTGCATTTTATGTTTGGTAAATTTCAATTTTCTTTGATGCTTCTTCAGATGAATTTCACCAAAACTTCCAAATGATGATACTGTCTGTAGGCACTGCCTTTATCATAAGTAGGCCCTGAAGGTTCTTTCTTATTACTATGAGAGGACTGCTAAAGCACTGCTCTGCTTGTCGGGGGTAACGATTTGTCAGTCAATCTGATATTCTGCACCATTTCAGAATTTGACAAATTTCCTTAAGACCTAAAGCTAGCCCTACTTTCTCACGAGGTGAGACCTTGTGAATTACCCTATGTCTCCACAGAGGAAGCATCCTCCTCTCTGTGGGTGTTCTGAATACTCAGACTGCTTTTTTTCTGTGCTGTGCTGAAGAATGGCTTTGAGACAAAGTGCTGCAGCGTGACATTTTCTGTCTTTGGTATACCCAAGTCACAACCCTGCCTTTGTGTTCCTGGGTGTCTCAAAAGACTCCAATCCGTTTTGGATACATGTAATCAGAATTTTTTTTTTTTAAATCACCTACATTTTTCAAGCACTCTCAGTGAGAGTTTTGATCTGTTGCAAGCTATCCTGTCATGTACCAGAATGGATCATCTGATTAATCTACACATTATACTAAAGTTCCGACTTCCTAGTGTAAAGGCTTGGGAGGAACTCGGCACCAACCTGAAAAGTTGCCAACCAATCATCAACTGCTACCTTGCAAAGAAACGTTACAGGTTCTTGTTAAAAGTTTTAATAAGGGAACAGCATCCATATGAAAATGTACTGGATTCTCCCACAGAAGTGACCTAGTTTTCTTTTTTTTTTTTAACAAATAAATGAAAATGAGGAAGTTGAAAATGGATCATATTAGCGATTTAAGACATATGTAAATCAAAAGCAACTTATTACTATGTTTCTATGTTTTCTTCCTGATTCAAACAAATTATGACTATATTTCTAATCAGTTCTGAAAATTTACAAATGGGCTGAAAATTAAATTATATTAAGGAATTATGGTTTACTTTTAGGTGCCATTATACTATTGTAGTTAGGATTAAAAGTATTATTACTCCTGAGGGTTATATGCAGAAGTTATCTGCCTGTTAATGTCTTAGGACTATATTAAAATAGTCAGGAAGGGAGAAAAGTAAGGGGAGGTTGGGCATGTAGGGTGTTGTGGTGCCAGTACTGTTAGTGTCCCCCACATATTCCTGTATCCCCAGGGTAGTGCTGTGGGAATGGCTGTGGACCTTTAAAAGTGAAGCCATGTGGGGAGCTCTTTGGGTCATCAAGGTGTGTTTTCAAAGGGGACAATGGCACTGTCAGTCATTTCCTTTCACTTTGTTTCTAAGTTTACGTGTAATCATTTGTTTGCTCCCAACAAATGCCCCAGCCTTTGTCACCCACGCTATGAGATCCTAAGCCTTCACCCTGACTGCACTTCAAGACTTCACCATTATAAGCTAAATAAACCTCTTCGTAAGTACCCTGCATCAGGTATTTCATTGTAGTAAAAGAACATTTACAAACACAAGGGGAATCAGAACAAATACTTTTTTTTTTTACCTTTCACAAAGTCCATTGCTTCAGCACCCATAATAAAAGACAGATTAAAAGAGAAAAGCATTTTTATCTATTTTATTTATTAAGGTTTTTACCTGGAAAAAGAGCCTTCAAAAATGAAGCATGAAGAAACACGAGTCTATGCATTCTTTTTTTTATTTTTTATTGTAAAAATTTTAAAAACTGGGGGCTGGGGATTTAGCTCAGCGGCAAAGTGCCTGCCTGGCAAGCGCAAGGTCGTGAGTTTGGTTCCCGGTACCGGAGGAAAACCAAAAAAAAAAAAAAAAATTTAAAAAACTGACAAAACAACAATGAAGACAAAATCAAAATGATACAAAAACAACAAAAATGATACATGACCTCAAGACAAAATGATAGAAATTTACAATGGTTGCTCATATTACATACTGTCATCTTCAACGATGTTGCTCAGTTCATTAGACATAAGAATGTAAGATTGATCAAATAATCAAAGACAGTAACAAGTAAAAAACAATGAAAATAATTTTTAAAAAACCTTGGAAATGATGCAGAGCTTCACCATACAAGATGGTGGGAGTTCAACAATGGTTCTTATACCGCATATTGTTTTCAGATCAGTCATTCTAATTACCAAATTCAAGCATGTAAAACTGGTCAAGAAAAAAGAAAATTTTAAGCATTGACTGTTCCTCTCAATAAACTACAGACATCAGCAATACATTTATTCCAGCTATCCTTGTATGTACATATAAATTTTGGTTTTCATTTTAAAGGACCAACATCACGAAATCAAATACATAAACAAAACAGCATAGAAAGTGATAAAAATAGTACAGAATTTCAAAACATGGTGATAGCATATTAATAATGGTTCTTATACTACACAATGTCATCTTCAAAATGGTTGCACATATAACCAGATATAGGCATGCAAGATTGATCAAACAATTACATATTAACAGTTCCTTTCAATAAACCAACAGATAGTAGTAGTACAATTATCCTAGCTATCCTGTGTGTGTGTGTATTTTTTTTCTTCTTCCTTCTTTCTTTTCCCTCTCCCCTGTCTATGCATTCTGATACTGGGATTAAGGAAGGGTTAGCGATCTTGCATGAGTATGGTTTGACAAAGTGTTTATGATCTAGTAGTCACAGACTGAAAGAATTTAGCACAAGCTGTTTGTTCAGATTATTTTTGCTGTTCTTGTGTATTCAAGGATGTGGATGTTTCTTTTCTCACGGTTTATGGAGGGCAGCTCTGGAATTAAGATATCATGGGGTACTTTAGAGGAAATTCAGAGAATTTGTGCATTGTCTCCTTTAGTGGAGAAGAGACAAGAGGGAAATAAGAGTGACTGTCCTCTTGTTCTGTGCTCTCAAATGAGCAGATGCCTTATTTTGAGGCAGTATAACCTAAAACTCTATCGCAGGCTAAGAAGAAACAAAATTCTCCATATGTTGACAGTGAAAGATGATGAGCTTTGAGACTATGTGGTTTATTATACTTAAAATAAGTGTTCGTAAAATATTTGTGTATGCTTGGAAATTGTCCCAGTAAAATACTTAAAGAGTCATTTTCATTTCATTTAAATTCATTCCTACTTACTGCACTAATATTATTCCGTATTGCATCTAAGAACCCTCCTCTCTCCAGACCCGACTGAGATCTTGGTGACTGTATGTGCCTAAATAAAAGTGAAGGAGCTAATGTTACACTGATCAATTTGTGTGGAGGAAATCCCATTTCCTTACACTTCTGTATTTTTCATTAGAAAGCGACAATGACACGGAGGTAGAGGTGTTCTTGGTAGATGGTCAGTGATAAGCTGTTTTGTTTTCTGCTGATTGTGCTAGAATCACAGTTTTACTGGAGATAGTAAGATCATCACTGTCTCTTCCAATTCCCAAGAAAAGAATAAAGGAAACTAGAGAACACCAATAGGAAACACACAATGAAACACGCCCACAAATACTAACACATAAGCCATGCATTAAATACTGATGATCTAAATATTTCAATTCAAAAGTAATTGGTTTAGGGTTTGGACATCTGTTAAAAATAAATTTTTGAGTCAGCTAGTCCCCCAAACCTCAATCGTTCATGAACTCTTCCCTGAGAACTGTATGATGTACTTTTAACCCAACAATACTTTCTTTAAGAATAGTGTTATGGTAATACATGCATACCCATGTTTATAGCAGCACAGTTTGTGAATTAAATTGCAGAAGTGGCACATGTGCCTACCTTCAGATGAATATAGAAAGAATGTGTAGTATTTATACACCATGAAGTACTACTCTGCCATAAAACAAGAATAAACTTGAGTTATTCATAGAAAAATGGATGAACCTTGAATCCACAACATTAAGTGAAATAAGTCAGACATGCAAGCAGAAAGATCGTACAGTTTCTCTCACCTGAGAAACCCAAAGTATGAAGAAATCAAAAAGCAAAGTAAAAGATAGACGATATGAGATAGGGAGACAGAACTTTGTTAAATGGGAAGGGAGCATTGTACACAGCAGGGCATGCCTGTAATCCCAGCACTTGGGAAGCTGAGGCAGGGAGATCTGTGTGAGTCTGAGGGCAGCCTAGGTACATAGCAAGTGCAAAGTCAGCCTGGACTATGTAGTGAGACCTTTTATCACAAACAAATGGGAAGAGGAGTAAGAGATGGAGAGGAGGAGAGGAAGGTGACATGAAAAGAAATGAGACGTTATATATTTGTACCAACGACCCCCAAACATGTACTATTAAAAAGAGATGAAAATAATTGTCAAAGGAATGTCCCTATATTTCAGGGATATGTAGAAGAAGCTTTAAATGAATTTCCTTATGGATAATTGCAAAAGAATATAATTGTAGCTTATGCAATTTTTATCATGCTTCTAGACTTTTTATGATCTGATTAATAATATACACAATAAAAGAGTCATTATATGTTTCTATTCTCTATTAATGGCGAAAAGGAAATAAGTTCAGTTTTTTTTTAACCTTTTCATGGTGCAGATATCTGATAGAGTTGGTGCTTTCAGAGGGTGTAGTTTACTAACACGGGTGGCCAAAGAATGTTGAATCAGCTTTTATTTCTTCATCCAACTCCACTTCATTCTGATGAGATAATACATACAGACAGAAAAAACCATAAACCTGAATAATTTAAGTATCTAAGTGTTTCGCAAAGCAACCTATTGGCATGTAATTAAATTATCATGATTGTTAATTTGGAATTAATAGTTAATGCAAATGTCACACAAATACTTGTGCATAAACTTTCTCTCTGCAGTACTAAAATTAATTAATCACACTTGGGCTTATAATTAATTCCTATGAGGCACACTGAACTGAATTTCTTTATATAAGATTTTAATCTAAGACACTACTTCCCATTCAAAAACTCTGTGAGCACTTTATAAAAGAATACAGCTCATATTTGTCAAAATAAATATTTTTAACTTCATTGAGGTCAAGTAGGTGGTGTTTCCCATTTATTAGTAATGTGACCTTTTTCTGTCCCTCCAGGGTTTCTATGGTGTTATTTTACAATAATTTTATTTCCAAAGTGTATTGATAATTTTACTAGCACTGGGGATATAAGTGGCATAAGTACCTTCCTGGCAAGTGCAAGGTCTTGAGTTCGATTCCTGGTACCAAATAATAATAATACTAATAATAATTTTACAAGCTCAGAAGCTTTTGTTTGTTTTTTGCAATTACTTGTTTTAGTTGTTCTGAATTATTAACATCAGTGTTTGGACAGGAGAAAAATAAGAAATGTTCCAGAGAAAATACACTATATTTATACTATACATACTATGCAGTTAAGTTTACCTTCATGTTTTCAAAAGAGGTAATGTAATACTGATATTCTATTTTATCTAAATACATGTATACAAATACTCATCCATTGAACTTAAAATACTCATTAAAAAGAAACCAGTGAATGCTTAAAGAAAAGTGTTCCTGTAATTAAATGCTGTAGAAAAATGAAGCCTAAAAAGAAAATGAACAGAAAATGAGTATGCTTAATTCCCTCTGAGATTAAGACTAAGACAAGGATGCTTCTCCACCTATTTTTACTCACTACAGTATTTGACATTTTAGTCAGAGCAACTAGACAGGAGAGAAAAAGAAAAAGGCATGAAAACAGAACAAGAGGAACTAAAAGTATCCCTGCTTTGAGACGATATGATTTTATATATAGAAAAACCTAAATATTCTTCTAAACTACTTTAGAACTGAAAGAAAAATTCAATAAAGTGGCAGGATTTAAAATCAACACACAGTAATTGGTAGATTTTTTAGACACCAATAATGAAATTGCTAAGAAACAAACCATGAAAGCAATCACAGGGGCTGTGGATTTAGCTCAGCGGCAAAAAGCGCCTGCCTGGCAAGCGCAAGGTCGTGAGTTCGGTTCCTGGTACCAGAGAAAAACCAAAAAAAAAAAAAAAAAAAGAAAGCAATCACATTCACAACAGACACACACACGTATACACACAGCGTAGGAATTTGCTAAGCTAAAGGAATGAAATACTGCAATAAAAATTATAGAATATGGTATGAAGAAACTGAAAAAAGCACTAAAAGATGAACCTATCTTCTATGATTCTGAGTTCAAAGAAGTAATATCGTCAAATTATCTGTACTACCTTAAGTAACCTATAGAGCAAAAAAATCCCGATCAAAACAAAATGACATTCTTCACAGAAATAGAAAATAATCCTGCAATTCATATAGAAGCACAGAAGAAGCCAAGTAGGCAAAGCAATCCCGAATGAAATGAGCAGAGTTGGAGGAATAAAAATAGCTGATTTCGGGGCTGGGGATTTAGCTCAGCGGCAAAAGCGCCTGCCTGGCAAGCGCAAGGTCGTGAGTTCGGTTCCCGGTACCGGAGAAAAACCAAAACCAAAAAAATAAATAAATAAATAAATAAATAAAATGCAGA